>NW_026694566.1:0-41619 GCF_021218885.2 Marmota monax
GGGCTAGGATTGGGTTAGGGCTAGTTTTACTATTATAATAGTAAATTGTGTCTGGCTGGGCACAATCAGGAGCCACTTGTCAAAAGAAACTAACTTTATTTTTAGAACCACACACGCCAAACAAAACCACCTCTCAGGAAAAACCCTCAGAGCCTCAACTGCCACCACCGGCTTTCCACAAGCCTCTCTCTCCCCCACCAGCTTCTCTCCACCTCCCACAATCCTCCTGCTCTTGAGGCCGATTGGCTGGGTCACGTGGGCGGAGCCAAAAAAGTCCCCCAATGAGCAGCTCCGTGGTCTGAAAGGGCAGGGAAACAGCCCAATGAGCATCACCGCAGACGAGCCAATCAGCTAGATGTTGCTGGGGCCGAGGACCCAATCAGCTAGATGTTGCTGGGGCCGCTGTGAGCCAATCATCAGCCAGCAGCTGGAAGTTTGCTGGCAGCTGGAAGTTTGCTGGGGCCCATTTGGCTGTGGCTCTCAACATCTCCCCCTCTCTGTTTAAACAACAAGCATGTGGCTTAGGGACCGTGCCTGTTAGGCAGTCCAATTCAACATATGGTCCTTACCCGTCATTGGATGAACTGACCTCTAGGCGTCAGCCTCCTGTCTTAGGTTGGTACCACTGCAATTGGATCATACCCGTCACTGACTACCGGTCCAGCATACAGCCATACTTGTGGATAGGCCTTTGCACCTGTGGGGGGTGAGGTTCTTTGCCTCACCTCTGTTGGCCCCCAAATTTTAGACCATCACTAGTAGAGGAGGATGCAAAATGCCATGACATTAAGCCAATTGAGGGCTCCTTTGAAAAATTGTACCACCGGTGACACCATCAGCAAAAATACTCCAGCACTACCACAATTCGCTGTACCAACAGATAGTTCACAATGCATACAGGTGAGCTCACAATGTGTCCAGGCAAGTTCTGCAGGCAGTTCAGTGATGGCTATTGTAGAAGCTGTAGATTGGTTTTATCTTTGACTTCACCAGCACTGGGATGAAGATAGGAATTCTGGCAATAATGGCTAAAGAAAAAATTATGTAACATTCCAGAAGGCACTAAAAGAAAACAATTTTCTTAACAATTTACATTGTCTTCACCGGCACTGGGATGAAGATAGGAATTCTGGCAATAATGGCTAAAGAAAAAATTATGTAACATTACAGAAGGCACTAAAAGAAAACAATTTTCTTAACAATTTACATTGTCTTTAAGAGAATTATTAAATATAATGAAAAGGAAAGGTGAAAGTAAACAAACAGATCTGTTAACCTTCTTTTTTGTTTACATATTAAAACAATCCTCAACAGTTGTTTACCCAATTTAAATTAAACCATATAAATCACGTGAAAAAAAATATTTGGATCCATTTTATCATGAGCGCTCATCATATATGATATATGGACATACGTACATTCAAACATATAACACAAAACACAAGTGTGCACACATAATATAATACATACAACACATAACATTATAGTAAAGGCCTTATAACTTTTTACAGGTGAAATCTCCATTGCAATGCTTAAAAACTCTATAGTCAAAAAATAGAACTGATCAGCAAAACATTAACCTAGGTCTGTATGAGCTCAAAAAACAAAATAGAACTTCATGATATGGCAAAGGGCAATAATAAAATAGATATTGAAAAAAGCATCCTGGTTCTGTTGCAGATGTAAGAATAGCCAAACTGGAGTTTTGGATATCAGTTGTTATGGATTTGAGCCAAATCATCTTCTTTTTGGTCTGTAGAAATCGCTTTAGTTAATCTTTCTGGAATCCAAATTGGCTGCTGTTCTCCCTGTGGAAACACACAAACAGACCCCCAACTCCAGACAATTACTGGGTCAGGACCTTTCCATTGTCCTGTTAGAATATCCTTCCAAAGTACCTTGGGCTTATGTACATTTTTTGGACACATATGCCTTTCCGCAGCACTAAGTCCTGATGAATCCAAATTTAAAAAGTTTAGAGTAAAAAGGGTTATTTTAAGTTTATCTTTGGGGAATATATACCCCTTCCCGATTCCTTCTTTTTGCTTTAATAAGTACATTTTAATAGTTTGATGAGCTCTTTCAACTATGCCTTGTCCCTGTGGATTGTATGGGATTCCTGTTATATGAGTAATGCCAAATGTTGAGCAAAATTGTTTAAAAGAGGTAGAAGTATAACCAGGGGCATTATCTGTTTTTAACTGTTTTGGAACACCCACAGTGGCAAAATTTTGTAAGCAATGAGCTATAACATCTTTAGTTTTTTCTCCGGCATGAAGGGAGCCCATCAAAAATCCAGAAGAAGTATCAACTGTAACATGCAAATATTTTAATTTTCCAAATTCTGGCAAGTGTGTGACGTCCATCTGCCAAATATGGTTAGGTATCAATCCTCTAGGATTGACTCCAAGATTAACTTGTGGTAAAAAGGTCACACAGTTTTGACATTGTTTTATTATTTGTCTAGCTTGTTCCTTAGTTATTTTAAAATGCTTTTGTAAAGTATTAGCATTGACATGGAACTTTTTATGAAAATTTATAGCTTCTTCTAATGTAGAGAAAATATGTATGTCATGTGTAGTTTTATCTGCTAAATCATTGCCCAAACTAAGGGCTCCAGGCAATCCTGTATGTGCCCTGATATGTCCTATAAAGAATGGATCTTTTCTGTCCCAGATTAGACTTTGTATAGTGGAAAGCAAAGAGAAAACAGTAGAAGAAGGGGAAATCCTACCAGCATCTTCAAGAGATACTATAGCATTAACTACATACTGACCATCAGAAAATAAATTAAATACAGAATCTTTAAACATCACAAAAGCTTGTAAAACTGCATTAAGCTCTACCTTTTGAGCTGATTGTTTGGGTACTAAAAATGTAAAAGTTTGATTAGGTGTAACTACTGCTGCTGTACCATTATTTGACCCATCAGTGAATATATTTGGAGCATTCATGAAAGGTGTTTTTCTTGTCATTTTTGGAAAAATTACAGGATGCAATGACCAAAAAGACAATAAAGGATTAGATGGTAAGTGGTTATCAAATGAAATATTAGATTTGCACATGATTATTGCCCAAGTATTTAACTCATTACCTACCTCATCAATTTGATTCATAGTATATGGAGTAATAATTTTATTGGTAGAAATTCCAAACACTCCCTTTGCTGCTTTTATTCCTTTGAGTATTAATTGTCCTACAGCCTCAGGATACCTAGTAAAAATAGTGTTAGGAGAATAAGATAAATGTATCCATAATAATGGACCTTCTTGCCAATATACTCCTGTAGGAATATTTTTGTTGGTAGTACAATAAATAATAAAGGCAAACTTATATCAATTCTATCCAAATGCATATTTTCCATATATGTTTCAATGATTTTTAATGCCTTTCTTGCTTCAGGCGTTAACATTCGGGGTGAATTTGGATCTGATGGACCTTTTAGGATATCAAATAAAGGTCCCAACTCTCCTGTTGGTATACCTAAATAAGGCCTTATCCAATTTATGTCTCCTAATAACTTTTGAAAGTCATTAAGTGATTTGAGTTGATCTACTCGTATTTGAATTTTTGGTGGACGGACCATGGTTGAGGATAATAGAACTCCTAAATAATTAATTGGAAAATTTAATTGTACTTTATCTATTGCTATCTCTAGATTATAATCTTTTTTAATAAGTTTGTAAGTGTGGCATAACATTCTAGCAATGTGTGTTTATCTTTGTGTGCTAATAATACATCATCCATATAGTGAAATATTTGTAGTTCAGGATTTTGATTTCTAAGTGGCTGGATTACTTTAACATAAATTTGACACATAGTTGGGCTGTTAGCCATCCCTTGAGGGAGTACTTTCCATTCATATCTCTGATCAGGACCTTCATGATTCAGTGCAGGGATAGTAAATGCAAAACGTGGACTATCCTCAGGATGAATTGGAATTGAAAAAAAAAAACAATCTTTAATATCTATAACTAAAACATACCAGGTTTTTGGCAAAGCAGACAACTGAGGAATCCCTGATTGAGCAGGTCCCATAATAACCATCTCATTATTAATGGCTCTTAAATCTTGCAATAATCTCCATTTACCAGATTTCTTTTTGATGACAAAAATGGGAGTATTATGGGGAGATACAGAAAGTTGTATATGTCCTTCTGCTAATTGTTGTTTGACCAGGTCATGGGCTGCTTGTATCTTTTTTTTAGTCAGGGGCCACTGAGGAACCCATACTGGTCTTTCTGATTTCCAAGTAATTTTTATTGTCTCAGTGGCCCTTTCTGAAAATCCAACCCATGTCTGTCTGTTCCTTGATCTATTTGTATTGGTGCTGCTATATCTTGTTCTTGTTTTTCTAATCTTTTTCCTTTCCTAAAACCTTGTCTAGTCATAATAGTGGGTGCATTTTGGTTGATGTTATTTGTTAATGTCAAACCTAATTGATCTAGGTCTTGGGTTACAGTTAGGGATAGATTTAGTGTTAGGTTTATGGCTTGGTCCAGTGTAAGGGTTAGGTTTTTGGTTAGGGTCAGGTTTAGATCTAGGGTTATTTTTAGAATCAGGGTCAGGATTAGCGTTTGGGTTAAGTTAGTGTTTAGGTGCAGGGCTCGAATTAGTGTTAGATTTAGGGTTAGGGTAATGACAGTATTAGGTTTAGGGTTTAGGTTTGGTTTAGTGTAATGTATAGGGTTAGGGTTAGGCCTAGGGTTATCAGAAGGGTTAGGGTTATCATTAGGGTAATGGATAGGGTTATCCCTAAGATTCGAGCTAGGATTATGTATAAGATTAGGGCTAGTGTTTGGGTTAGTGTTAGATTTAAGTTTAGGGTTAAAGTTAGATTTAGGACTAAGATTAAGGCTAGGTTTTGGGTTAGGTTAGGGCTAGGGTTAAGGCTACCACTAATGTATGAAGTAGGTTTATGATTACAGCTAGTTATAGGTTTAGAGTTAGGTCTAGTTCTAGTGTTAAGGTTATGTTTATGGTGATGATGATGTTTAGAGCTAGGGTTAGTGTTAGGGTCAGAGTCAGGGTCAGGGTTAGTTTTCGGGTTAGGGTTAGACTATAATTAGGGATAGGGTTAGGGCTAGGTGTAGGGTTAGGATTTGTTTTAGGTTGAGGGTTAAGGGTAGGGTTATGACTTGGTTTTGTTTTAGGGCTAGGGGTAGGGTTAGGGCTAGTTTTATGATTAGTCTTAGGGTTAGGACTAGTGTAAGTGTGAGATTTAGGCTTAGGTTAAGGATTAGGGATAAGAGTAGAGTTATGGTTAGGTTTAGACATAGGTTTAGGGTTAAATTTAGAGTTAGGTTTAGATCTAGGTTTTGTGATAGGGCTACGTATAGGTCTAGGGTAGGGCTACGTTTAGCGCTAGGTATATGGTGATGGTAAGGGATAGGTTTACAACTAGGTATAGGGTTAGTTTGAGTGTTAGAGTTAGTCTTAGTGCTAGGGTTAGGGTTAGGGATAGGGCTAAATTAGGGCTTGGATTAGGGCTAGGGTTAATGTTAGGGTTAGGCCTAGGGTTAGGGCTAGGTTTATTGTTAGGTTTAGGGTTAGGTTAAATTTAGGGTAAGGGATGGCAATATAGCTAGTTTTAGGACTAGGGTGAATATTAGGGTTAAGGATAGGGTTAACGTTAGGGTGAGGTTTATGATTAAGATGAGGTTCCTTGGTAGGATGTGGGCTAAGTTTTGCATTAGGGTTAGGGCTAGAATTGAGCTATGGCTAATGTCAGGTCTAGGGTACGGTTAGGGATAGTTTTAGGGTTAGTTTTATGGCTAGGTGTATTGTAAAGTTTACGTTTCTTATTAGGGTCAGGTTTAGAGCTATGGGTATTATTAGAGTCAAGGTCAAGATTAGGGTTGGGGTTAGGTTAAGGTTAGGTTTAGGGGTCAAATTAGTCTTATATTTAGAGATTGGGTAATGACACAGTTAGATTTAGGGTTCAGGTTTGGTTTAGGTTAATAGATAGGATTAAGGCTAGTGCTAGGATTAGGTTCTGCCTAGGGTTAACATAAGGATTATAGTTATCTTAGGGTAATGAATAGGGTTAAAGCTAGGGTTAGGGCTAGGGTTATGGTTAGGATTAGGTCTAGGGTTAGGCTTAGGGTTATAGTTAGGGCTAGGGTTATTGTTAAGGTTAGCTTTAGGTTTAATGCTAAGGTAGGGCTTCGATTAGGGCTAGGTTTTGTGATAAGTTAGAGCTATGGCTAATGTAAGAACTAGTGTAATGATTAAGACTAGTTTTATGGTTAATGTTAGGGCTAGATGTAGTTTCAGGGTTAGTTTTAGGGTTAGGGTGAAGTTTAGAGCTAGGGTTATTGTTAGTGTCAGGGACAGTGTTCAGGTAGAATAATGGTTAGGGTTAAAGCCAGAATTAGGAGTAGGGTGAGGTCTAGAGGTAGGGTTAGAGTTTGGGTTAGGTTAGGGTTATTGTTAAGGCTAGGTCTAGGTTGTCTTTAGGTCTAGAGTTATAGTTATGGCTAGATTTAGGATTAGGTTTAGGTCTAGGGCTAATGTTAGGGTTAGGTTTAGGTGTAAGGTTACCAGTAGGGCTAGTGTTAGGGTTCAGTTTAGGGTTAGGTTTAGATTTAGAGCTAAGATTAGTGTTAGGGTCAGAATAATGGTCAGGGATAGGGTTAGGGTTTGGGTTATGGTTAGATCTAGAATGAAGGCTAGGGTTAGGACTAGTTATAGAGTTAGGTTTTGGTTAGGCTAAGGATTAGTGCTAAGAATACAGTTAGCATTAGGGTGAGGGTTTGGCTTAGGGTAAGCTATAGGGTTAGAGCTAAGGTTAGGACTAGGGTTAGAGTTAGGTTTATGGTTAAAGCTCGTGTTAGGGCTTGGATTAGGGCTAATTTTGTATTAGGTTTAGGGCTAGTGTTATGGTTATGGCTATTGTAAGAAATGAGGTTACGATTAAGGTTAGTTTTAGGGTTAAGTTTAGGGCTAGGCCTACTGTTAGGGTTAGGTTTAATGTTAGGGTGATATTTAGAGCTAGGTTTAGTGTTTGGATATGAGTCAGGGTCATGGTTAGGTTTAGGGTTAGGGTTAGGTTTCAAATTAGGGCTAGGGTTAGGGCTGGTGTAGGGTTAGGGTTTGGCCTAGGGTAAGGGTTAGTGTTAGGGGTATGGCTCAGTTTTGTTTTAGGGCTAGGGCTAGGGTTAGGGCTAATTTTAGGAATAGCATTAGGGTTAGAGCTAATTTCAGGGTTAGGCTGAGGCCTCAGTTTAGGTTTAGTTTTAGAGATAGGTTAGGGCTAGGGCTAAGGATTATGACTAGGGTTAGGGCTTGGGTTAGGGTTATGGTAAGGGATAGGGTTAGTTTTAGAGATAGGTTTTGATCTAGAATTAGTGCTAGGGCAAGAGTTATGACTAGGGTTAGGGCTTGCGTTAGGGTTACGGTAAGGTATATGGTTAGAATTGGGATAAGTCTTGTGTGAGAATTATACTTAGTCTTAATTGTAGGGTAAGAGTTAGGGTTAGGAATAGGGCTATATTAGGGCTAGGATTAGGGCTAGGTTTAATATTAGGGTTACGGCTAGAGTTAGGGTTATGATTAGGGCTAGGGCTAGGGTTAGGGTTAGTGTAAGGGTTAGGGTTTAAGATAGGGTTAGGGCTAGGGGGAGTGTTAGGTTTAGTGTTAGGTCTAGGTTATGGTTATGGTTATGATTAGGCTTTGGGTTTTGATTAGGGCTTGGGTTTTTATTAGGGTTAGGGCTAGTTTTAGTGTAATGTATTGGATTAGATGTAAGATTAGATTTAGGGTTAAGTTTAGGTTATGGTTAAATTTAGGTTCAGGGATAGGTTTAGTTTTTATTTATGGTAATGTTTAGGGTTAAGTTTATGGCAAGGGTTAGGTTTAGAGTTAAGTCGAGGGTTAGGATTAAGATTAGGGTTATGGATAGGGTTAGGTTTAGGGCTAGGGTTATTATTAGGGTTAGGTTTAGGGTTAGGGTAATGTTAGGTTTAGAGCTAGGGTTAGTAGTAGGGTTAACTTCAGGATTAGGGCTAGGGTTAGGTTTATGTTTACGTATAGGGCTATGGTTATGTTTAGGCTAAGGGTTAGGCTTTGAGCTAGGGTTATGTCTAAGGCAAGGGTTAGGGTTAGGGCTACATTTAGGATTATGGTTATTTTTAGGGTAGGATTAGGCCTCAGAATAGTGCTAGGTTTTGTGTTAGGTTTAGGCCCAAGGTTAAGGCTATGTGTAATATAAGATCTAGGATTCTGATTAGAGCTAGTTTTAGGGTTAGGGTTATGGCTATGTCTAGTGTTAGTTTTAGGTTTTGGGTTAGGTTCAGGTTTAGAGCTAGGTTTAGTGTTAGTGTTAGGGTCAGTGTTCAGGTTAGAGTTAGGTTTAGGGTGAAAGCCAGAATTAGGACTAGGTTTAGGTCTAGAGATAGGGATAGTGTTCACTTTAGGATAAGGATTATGTTAGGGCTAGGGCTCAGGTTTCTTTAGGTCTAGGTCAAGAATAATGGCTATATTGAGGATTAGGCTTAGGTCTAGGGCTAGGGTTATGCTTAGGTTTAGGTATAAGTTTACTGGTAGAGCTAGTTTTAGGGTCTGGTTTAGGGTTAGGGTCAGATTTAGACTGAGCATCTGTGTTAGGGTAATGATTTGAGTTAGGGTTAGAGCTAGAATGAGGGCTAGGGTTAGGATTAGTAATAGGGTTAGGGTTTGGATTAGGCTATGGATTAGGATTAGGACTAAGGTTAGCATTATGGATAGGGCTTGGCTTACTGTAAGTGATAGAGTTAGAGCTAGGGTTAGGGCTAGGATTAGAGTTAGGGTTAGGGCTGGGGCTAGGTTTAGGTTTAGGTTTACATCTATGGTTAGGACTCAGGTTAGGGCTAGTTTTTCTGTTAGGTTTAGGGAGTATCAAAGAAATCTGACCAAATAATTTGGGGAGGTAGTTCAGTACATGTATATTTCCCTGTTATCTCCAACAGTGCTTTCGGATAAAGATGTTTTTGCATGCTTCAGCTTTGGGAAACATTCACAAGGAAGAAACCAGAGTGCCCACATAGAACTGATTAGGTGTGTGCAGTTTTAAGCAGCAAGCACCAACCCTGTTTGATTTCAAGTTCCATTTCCATTTACACGTATAGGTCAAAATGAAGGAAACCTTAAAATACAAACTGTTCCTGACAGCAAACCATTGAAGGGATAAGGTCCAAACATGGGGAAAATAGTAAGACTAGGTAAAAGACAAATTATGCCAAGTATCAAATGAATTTGAACAAAACTCACTCTAACACTAGATCTAACCCAACCCTAAACTAATTCTAACCTGTTTAGAGTACCTATGATCATAGAAGTCCCAAACTTGGGGAGCCTAAAGGCACAACTTAACAGATGAATTTTCTGCAGTATCAAAGAAATTTGATGAAAATTGGGGGAGGTATTTTAGTACATTCATATTTTCCTGTTTTTTTTTTTTCTTAAAGTGCTCATGGATAAATTGTTTTTCATGCTTCAGCTTAAGGTACTTTCACAAAGAAAAACCAAAGAGTGCCCACAGAGGACTGATTGAGTGTGTGAAGTTTCATGCAGCTAGCAACAACACTGTTTGATTTCCAGCTCCATTGCATTCACACCTATAGGCCCTAAGTAAGTGAAACCTAAAAATTCAAACTGTTCCTGACACTGAACCATTGAACATTGAAGGCCCAAACTTGGGGAACCTACTAAGGCTAGGTCAAGGATGAATCCTGTACAGTATCAAATTAATCCAACCAAAAAAATTTGAAGCTCTTTCATTACATGGGTATTCTGCTTGCTCCTAATGCACCCAGAGATAAAGCCGTTACTTTCTACTTCATCTTAGTTCTACTTCCATGGCAAACACCAGATTATGCTCACTGAAAATCGATAGATTGTGTGAAGACTCAAGCAGCTAGCCCAAACCCTGTTTGATTTCCAGCTTTTTTTCATTCACCTCTACATGGAAAAAAAGAAGAGAAACATGAAAATTGAAACTGTTCCTGAAAGCAAACCCTTTATGTAGGAGGCCCAAACATTTGGAGTATAGTCAAAATAGGAAAAAGATGAATCCTGCACAGTATCATAGAAATTTGAAAACAAAAGTAACTCTTATCTTAACACTAGGTCTAATCCTAGTCCTAACACTAACCCTAACACTAACTTTAACCTGTTTAGAGTCCATTTGATCCTAGAAGTCCCACACTTGGGGAGCCAAGTTGGGTAAGTTAACAGATGAATCTTTCACAATATCAAAGAAGTATGACAAAATAATTGAGGAGGTAGTTTAGTACATGCATATTTCCCTGTTTTCTCCTAAAGTGCTCTCACATAAAGTTGATTTGCATGCTTCAGCTTAGGCCTACTTTTACAAGGAATAAACCAGAGAATGCCCATAGAATACTGATTGAGTATGTGAGGTTTGAAGTACGTAGCACCAACCCTGTTGGATTTCCAGCTCCATTTCCATTTACACGCATAGGTCAAAATGAAATTAAAACTTAAAATACAAACTGTTCAGGAGAGCAAACCCTTGACGTAAGAGGTCCAAACCTAAAGAATATAGTAAGGCTAGGTCAAAGTTGAATCCTGCCCAGTATCAAAGAAATTTGAACAAAACTAAATCTAACAAAATATTAGCTGTAAATCTAGCCCTAAACTAATACACAATCTAACCTAACCTGTTGAGAAAACCATTGATCAGAGTAGTCCCCAAATAAAGGAGCCCAGTGGGTCAAACTAACAGATGAATCCTGTGCAGTATCAAAGAAATCTGACCAAATAATTGGGGGAGGTATTTCAGTACGTGCATATTTCCCTGTTTTCTCCTAATGTGCTCTTGGATAAATTATTTTTTTCATGCTTCAGTTTAAGGTTCTTGCACAAGGAACAACCAGAGAGTGCCCACAGAGAGCTGATTGAGTGTGTGAAGTTTCAAGCAGCTAGTACTAGCTCTGTTTGATTTCCAGCTCCATTTTCATTCATGTCTATAGGCCATAATAAAGTGAAATCTAAAAATTCAAACTGTTCCTGACAGTGAACTGGCAAACCTTGAAAACTCAAACTTGGGGATCATACTAAGACTAGGAAAAGGATGAATCCTGTACAATATCAAATAATCCATGCAAAAATAATTAAAGCTTGCTCCTAAAATGCTCACAGATAAAGCTGTTTCTTTAAAATTCAGCTTTGGGCTACTTCCACAAAAAACAGAGAAAGAGAATGTGCCCTGAAAACTGGTTGAGTGTGTGAAGTTTCAAGCAGCTAGCACAAACCCTGTTTGAGTCCAGCTCCATTTTCATTCACCCCTATAGGGCAAAATGAGGTGAAAGATGAAAATTAAAACTACTCCTGAGAGGAAACCTTTTTACTAGGAGGCCCAAATATGGGGAGCATACTAAGAAGAGAAAAAAGATAAATCCTGCTCAGTATTCATAAAGTTGAAAAAATCTAACACTAACCCTAACACTAGTTCTAACCCTAACTCTAACCATAACCCTAAGCCTAACCTGTAAATAGAACCTTGGATCATAAAAGTTTTAAACTTGGGGAGACTAGTGGGGCAAGCTTACATATGAATCCTGCACAGTATCAAAGAAATCTGACCAAATAATTGGGGGAGGTATTTCAGTACATGCATATTGCCCTGTTTTCTCCTAAAGTGCTCTTGGATTTGTTTTGCATGCTTCAGCTTATCACTACCTTTACAAAGAAGAAACCAGAGAGTGCCCACAGACAACTGATTGAGTATGTGAAATTTCAACCAACTAGCACCAACCCTCTGATTTCCAACTCCATTCTCATTTACCTATATAAATCAAAATGAAGTGAGACATTAAAAACAAACTATTTCCAACAGCGAACCATTGAACCAAGAAGGCCCCAAACTGGGGCACATAGTAAGGCTAGGTAAAAGATAAATCTTCCCAGTATCAAAGCAATTTGACAAAATAAACTCTAACCCTAACACTAGCTCTAAAGCTATCCCTAACCCTAACCATAACACTAGCTCTTACCTGTTTAGAGAACCATTGATCCTAGAAGTGCCAACCTTGGGGAGCCTAGTGGAGGAAACTAAAAGATAAATACTATGCAGTATCAAAGAAATCTGATCAAATTTTTGGGAGACTTATTTCAGTACATACATGTTTCTCTGTTTTCTCCTTCAGGGCTTTCGGATACTGTTTCTTTTGCATGCTTCAGTTTGGCCTACCTTCAAAAGAAAGAAACTAGAGAGTGCCCACTGAGAACTAATTGTGTGAAGTTTCAAGCACCTCTGGCGAACCCTGTTTGATTTCCAGCTCAATTTTCATTCACTTCAATAAGCCATAATGAAGGGAAACCAAAAATACAAACTGTTCCTGACAGCGAACCATTGAACCGACAAGGCCCAAACCTGTGGAGCATAGTAAGGCTAAGTAAAAGATGAATCCCTCCCAGTATCATATAAATTTGAAGAAATCTAGGGCCGCATGCATGCTCTCGGCGCAGATGGAAGGCTGGGCTGTGCAGTTTCTCTAGGCGATGACAGCAGTCTCAGGCACACAGACGCTCTCTGCACAAATGCAAGGCAGCACAGAACACAGAGGCTTTTCTTGCAGGTCACCAGACCGAGCTCTGGACACAGCACAAGGTCACTCCAGAACCACCGACCTCACCAAACACCATACATGGGTAATAGATGGAATCCATCTTGCAAAACCTTCCACGCCATCTATCAGAGGGCATGGCTAACAGCTGGGTTCTGTAGCTTATCAGGTAAGTGGTTTCCAACTCTCCTACCTCCAGCTGTGATAATTCAAGATTTTTCACACAAGTTTTTGGGGGTGTAGCTATCCATGAGAAACAGCAACTGTACAGGCACCTGGTTTCCAATTCAGAGACTAAGAGTAGGGAGGCTCCAGGTAGAAGCTCAAGCCCTCTCATCCTGGCCACCTCCACCACCCTGAGAACAGAGACTCAAGCTAGGAATAGAAAACTCCACCTAATGCAAGAAAAGAAAAAAAAGAGTTCTGAGAGCCTTTTTTCTTTCTTACTTTTCTTTTCTTGCTCTTCTCATCCATTCTCCTCTACCCTTCCCCCTCTGGTCCTCACAACCTCAACATATTTGAAACCAAGAACTCTCCATGAAATTGGACTTTAAGAACTGAATCACTAGAATTGTATAATTTAGAGGAATTGCATAGGCCCCACCTCACCACCTCTTTATTTGCTCTTATTTTCTTTCTCCCTCTCTTTCTTTCTTTCCTTGTTATTTTTCTTCTTTTTTCTTTCTCCCTCTATCCCACTTTCAGCCTCCTAACTTTTACTATTTATACATAGAGTAATTATATGAATACAGATAAGGAGTTTGAATTTTATACATTCTTCCATAAATTCCCCCTGCCTTTTCATTAGAGTTCTCCTCCAAAGTTGCTAAGTTAGATTAATCACATACCCTCATTCCTTTCCCCCTTAACATAGCATCCTACCCCTGACCCTCAGTTCTCTATACACCACCAGAAATGATATGTCCTTTATGAAACTAATGAATATATTCTAAATAATAATTGAAGCCAACATCTATAGACACAGAGTCTAAATATAAATGTATTTAAAATGCTTAGGCTTAGGCTTCGGGTTAGGGTTAGATTTAGAGTTAGGTTTTGATCTATGGTTAGGGCTAGGGCTAAGAGTAGGGCAAGGGTTAGGACTAACGTGTGGGTTAGGTTTAGGATTATGGTAAGGAATAGGGTTAGAACTAGTGATAGGGCTGGTGTGAGAGTTAGAGTTAGTCTTAGAGCTAGGATTAGGGTTAGGGTTAGGGTTAGGGATAGGGCTAAATTAGGGCTAGTGTTAGTGTTAGGTTTAGGCCTTTGGTTAGGTTTGGAGTTAGGATTACATTTAGGGTAAGGTATTGCATTAAATCTAGTTTGAGGGCTAGGGCTATGGTTAGGTTCAGGGTTATGATTAAAGATAGGTTTAGGGCCAGGATGAGGGCTAATGTTTGTGTTATGGTAGGGCTACTATTAGGGCTAGGGCTAATGGGTTACAGTTAGGGATAGATGTAGTGACAGGTTAGGTGTATACTAAGGGTCATATTTAGAATTAGGGTTATTATTAGGTTCAGGATCAAGGTGAGGGTTTGGGTTAGGTTAGGGTTTAGGTTTAGGGCTTGAATTAACATTAGGGATTTGGGTTAAGGTAATGAAAGGGTTAGGTTTAGGGTTTAAGTGTGGTTTAGTGTAATGGATAGGATTATGGTTAGGCCTAGGGTTAGCATAAGGGTCATCATTAGGGTAATGGATAGGGTTAGACCTATGATTAGGGGTAGGGTTATGTATAGGTTTAGGGCTTTTGTTTGTGTTAGGTTAGGGTTTAGGTGTGGTTTAGTGTAATGGATAAGGTTAGGGTTAGGCCTAGGCTTAGCATAATGAGTTATCATTAGGGAAATGAATAGGGTTAGACCTAAGATTAGGGTAGGGTTATGTATAGGATTAGGGCTTTTCTTGGGTTAGGGTTAGATTTACGTTTAGGGTTAAAGCTAGGTTTAGTGGCTGAGGATGTGGCTAAAGAAGTAGCATGCTCGCCTGGCATGTGCAGGGCGCTGGGTTCGATCCTCAGCACCACATACGAATAAAATAAAGATGTTGTGTCCACCGAAAACTAAAAAATACATATTAAAAACTAGGTTTAGGACTTGCATTGAGACTAGGTTTTGTATTAGGTTAGGGCTAGGGTTAAGGCTACGGCTAATGTACAAAGTAGCGTTATGATTAGAGCTAGTGATAGGGTCAGGGATAGGGCTATGTCTAGTGTTAGGGTTAAATTTAGGGTTATGATGATGTTTAGAGCTAGGTTTAATGTTAGGGTCAGAGTCAGAGTCCAGATTAGTTTTCAGGTTAGGGTTGAAACTAGAATTAGATATAGGATTAGGACTAGGTGTAGGGTTAGAGTCATGATTTGGTTTTGTTTTAGGGCTAGGGTTAGAGTTAGGACTAGTTTTAGAATTAGGGCTAGTGTTAGTGTGAGGTTTAGTCTTAGGTTTAGGGTTAGATTTAGAGTTAGGTTTAGATCTAGGCTTTGAGCTAGGGGTAAGGATTGGGCTAGGATTAGGTCTAAGTTTAGGGCTAAGTATAGGGTGATGGTAAGGGATAGGGTTAGAACTAGGTATAATGCTAGGGCGAGAGTTTGAGTTAGTCTTAGGGCTAGGGTTAGGGTTGGGTTAGGGATAGGGCTAAATTAGGGCTGGGATTAAGAATAGGGTTAATGTTAGGGTTAGGCCTAGGTTGAGGGCTAGGGTTATTGTTAGGGTTAGGGTTAGGGTTAGGATAAGGGATGGGATTACAGCTACTTTTAGCACTAGGGTGAGGATTAGAATGAGGGTTTGGTTATGGTTACATTTATGATTAAGAGGAGGTTTATAGCTAGAATGTGGGCTAAGGTTTGTGTTAGGATTAGGACTAGGATTAGAACCAGGGCTAATGTCAGGTGTAGGGTTAGAGTTAGGGAGAGTTTTAGGGGTAGGGTTAGGGCTAGTCTTAGAATTAGGCTTAGGCTTCGGTTTGGGGTTAAATTAAGAGTTAGGTTTTTATCTAAGGTTAGTGCTAGGGCTAAGAATAGGGCAAGGGTTTGGACTAGTATTTTGGATATTGTTAGGATTAGAACGAGTGATCGGGCCAGTTTGAGAGTTAGAGTTATTCTTAGGGCTAGGGTTATGGTTAGGGTTAGGGATAGGGCTGAATTACGGCTAGGGTTAGAGTTAGGGCCAGGGTTAGAGCTAGGTTTAGAATTAGCATCAGGGTTAGGGCTAGTTTTAGGCTTAGGCATCGAGTTACGGTTAGATTTAAAGTTAGTTTTCAATCTAGTGTTAAAGCTAAGGCTAAGGATAGGGCAATTGTGACAACAAGGGTTAGGGTTAGAGTTAGGGTTACATTTAGGGTAAGGAATGTGGTTTTGGCTATGTTTAGGGCTAGGGCAAGGGTTAATATTAGGGTTAGGGCTAGAGTTAGGGTTTGGGTTATGATTAAGCCTAAGTTTATGACTAGGATAAGTTTTAGGGTTTGTGTTAGCATTAGGGATAGTATTAGGGCTAGGGCTAATGTCAGTTCTAGGGTTATAGTTAGGGCTAGATTTAGTGTTAGGTTTATGGCTTGGTCCAGTGTAAGGATTAGATATAGGGTAAGATTCAGGTTTATATCTAGGATTAATTTTAGGTTCACGGTCAGGTTTAGGGTTTGGGTTATGTTAGGGTTTCGGTTTAGGTAATGACAGGGTTAGTTTTAGGGTTTAGGTTTGGTTTAGTGTAATGTATAAGGTTAGGGTTAGGCCTAGGGTTAGCTTAAGGTTAGGGTTATTGTTAGGGTAATGGATAGGTTTAGACCTAAGTTTAGGGCTAGGGTTATGTGTAGCATTAGGGCTAGTTTGGGGTTAGGCTTAGGTTTAAATTTAGGGTTAAAGCTAGGTTTAGGACTCGGATTAAGGCTAGGTTTTGGGTTAGGTTAGGGCTAGGGTTAAGGCTATGGCTAATGTATGAAGTAGGGTTATGATTAGTGCTAGTTATAGGGTTAGGGTTAGGGCTAGGTCTAGTGTTAGGTTGAGGTTTATGGTGATGATGATGTTTAGAGCCAGGGTTAGTGTTAGGGTAAGAATCAGGGTCAGGGTTAGTTTTCGGGTTAGGGTTAGGACTAGAATTAGGCATATGGTTAGGGCTAGGTGTAGGGTTAGGGTTTGGTTTAGGTTAAGGGTTAGGGTTATTGCTATGACTCAGTTTGTTTTAGGGCTAGTTTTAGGATTAGCTTTAGCATTAGAGCTAGTGTTAGGTTTAGGTTTATGCATAGGGTTTGGGTTAGATTTAGAGTTAGGGTTAGATATTGGATTATGACCAGGGCTATGAATAGGGCTAGGGTTACACCAAGGGATAGGGCTAGGATTAGGGTTCTAGTAAGGGATAGAGTTAGAACTAGGGTTAGGGTTAGGGTGAGAGTTAGAGTTAGTCTTTGGGCTAGAGTTAGGGTTAGGGATAGGGCTAAATTAGGGCTAAAATTAGGGCTAGAGTTAGTGTTAGGTTTAGGCCTAGGGTGTGGGTTAGGGATCAAATTAAGGCTATGTTCAGGGCTAGATAAGGGCTAGGGTTTGTGTTAGGGTTAGGGTTAGGATTAAGGCTAGGGTTAATATCAGTTCTAGGGTTAAGGATAGGAATAGTTTTAGAGTTAGGTTTATGGCTAGGTCTAGTGTAAGGGTTAGGTAGGGTAAGAGTCAGGTTTATAGCTAGGGGAATTATTAGGGTCATGGTTAGTTTTAGGGTTTGGTTTAGGTTTGAGGTTAGGTTAGGGCTCGAATTAGCATTAGGGTTAGGGTTACCATAATGATTGGGTTAGGTTTAGGGTTCAGGGTAGCTTTAGGGTAATTGATAGGTTTGGGGAAAGCTATAGGGTTAGGGTTAAGCCTAGGGTTAGCATTATGGTAAGGGTTATTTTTAGGTTAATGGATACAGTTAGAGTTAAGGTTAGGGCTAGGATTATGGTTAGGATTAGGTCTTGTGTTAGGGTTAAGGTGAGGGTTAGAACTAGGATTAGGTTTAGGTTTATGTTTAGTGTAAGGGTTAAGTTCTGAGGTATGATTACGGCTAGGCTGAGAGTTAAGTTCAGAGTTATGTCTAGGGATAGGATTGTGGTAAATTTTGGGTTAGGGTTGGGGTTAGGGTTAGACCTAGGTTTAGTGTTAGGGTCAGAATAATGATCAGGTTTAGGGTTAGCATTTGGGATAGTGTTAGAGCTAAAATGAAGGCTAGGGTTAAGACTATTAATAGGGTTAGTGTTTTGGTTAGTCTGAGGACTATGGATAGATCTATGGTTACTCTTAGGTTTAGGGTTTTGCTTAGGATAAGGGATTGATTTAGGTCTAGGATTAGGGCTATGGTTAGGGTTAGAGTTAGAGTTAAAGCTAGGTTTAGGGCTCGGTTTATGGCTAGTTTTGTGTTAGGTTCAGGGCTAGGATTAGGGCAAAGGCTAATGTAAGAACTAAGGTTACCATTAGAGTTAGTTTTAGGGTTAGGGTTAGGGGTAATTTGAGTGCTAGGGTTAGGTTTATGGTTAGGGTGATATTTATAGCTATGGTTCTTGTTAGGATAGGATTCAGGGTCAGGGTTAGTTTTAGGGTTAGCTTTAAGTGTCGAATTAGGGATATTGTTAATGTTAGTGTTTGGTTTGAGTTTAGGGCAGTGTTTAGATCTAGGGTGAGTGTTAGGATATGAGTCAGTGTCAGGGTTAGTTTTAAGGTGAGGCTTAGGAGTCGAATTAGGGCTAGTTTGGGTCTAAGTGTAGTGTTAGTTTTTGGTTTACGTTAAGGTTTAGGGTTAGGGCTATTGCTCGGTTTTGGTTTACTGCTAGGATTGGGTTAGGGCTAGTTTTACTATTATCATTAGCGTTAGGGCTAGTGTTAGTGTTCGGCTTAGGCTTAGGTTTAAGGTTAGATTTAGAGTTAGGATTAGGGCTGGGACTAACTTTCTGGCAAGTGTTAGGGCTAGTGTTAGTTTTATGGTAGCAGATAGGGATAGAACTAGGGATAGGGATAGGGATAGGGCAAGAGTTAGAGTTAGTCTTAGGGCTAGGGTTAGGATAGGGTTAGAGATAGAGCTAAATTAGGGCTAGGATTAGGGCTAGGTTTTGTGTTTAAGCCTAGGGTTAGAGTTAGGTTTAGGTTTAAATTTAGGGTAAGGGATGACGTTATAGGTAGATTTAGAGGTAGGGTGAGGGTTAGAATTAGGGTTAGGTGTAGGGCTAGATTTAGGTTTATGATTAAGGGTAGTTTTAGGGCTAGGATGAGGGCTAGGAATGTTTTTATAGTTAGGGCTAGGATTAGGGCTAGGGCTAATTTTAGGTCCAGAATTATGGTTAAAGATAGTTTTAGTATTAGGTTTATGGCTACGTCTAGGCTAAGGGTTAGGTGTTGGGTTACGGTCAAGTTTAGAGCTGGGGTATTTTTAGGGTCAAGGTCTGGGTTAGGGTTTGGGATAGGTTAAGGTTTCAAGTTTGTCTTGAATGAATTTTCGGATTAGGGTTAGGGTAAAGATAGGGTTAGATTTAGGATTCATGTTAGGTTTAGGGTAAGGAAATGGTTAGGATTTGGGATAGGGTGAGGTTTATGCCTAGGGTTATCATTATGGTTTGGGTTATGGTTATATTAATGGATAGAGTTAGAGATGAATTTAAGGCTAAAGTTATGCTTACAATTAGGGCTAGTGTTAGGGTTAGGTTAGGTTTAAAGTTAGGGTCAGGACTAGGTTTTGGGTTATGTTAGGGCGAGGGTTAGGGTTACAGCTAATGTAAGTACTAGGTTTCCAATTAGGGCTAGTTTTAGGGTTTTAGTGCTAGGTTTAGTGTTAGGGTTAATTTAGGGTTAGGGTGATGTTTACAGCTAGAAGTGTAGGGTCAGTGTCAGGTTCAGGGTTAGTTTTAGGGTTTAGCTTCCAACTTGAATTAGAGCTAGGGTTAGGTCTAGTTGTAAGGTTAGGGTTTGGTTTAGGTTAATGGTTAGGGTTAGAGCTCTGGCTTGGTTTTGTTTTAGGGCTAAGGCTAGGGTTATGGCTCATTTTAGGATTAGTGTTATGGTTTGGGCTAGTGTTAGGGTTAGGCTTAGGCTTCGGTTTAGGGCTAGATTTAGAGTTATGTTTTGCCTAAGGTTAGTGCTAAGGATAAAGATAGGGCAAGGGTTAACACTAGGGTAAGGGCTAGCTAGGGTTAGGGTTATGGTAAGGGACAAGAATAGAACGAGTGATAGGGCTAGTGTGAGAGTTAGAGTTAGTCTTAGGGCTAGGGTTAGGTTTAGGATTAGGGATAGGGCTAAATTATGGCTAGGGTTATGTTAGGGCTAGGGTTAGGGTTAGTTTTAGGAATAGGCTTAGACATCGAGTTAGGGTTAGATTTAGAGTTAGGTTTTGATCTAGGGTTAGTGCTAGGGCTAAGAATAAGGCAAGGGTTACCATTAGGGTTAGGGTTACCATTATGGTTAGGGTTAGAGTTAGGGTTCAGTTTAGGGTAAGGATGTGGTTATAGCTAGGTTTAGGGCAAGCGCTAAGGCTAGTATTAGGGTTAGAACTAGGGTTAGGGTTAGGGTTATGATTAAGGCTATGTTTACGGCTATAATGAGGACTAGGATTTGTTTTAGAGTTAGGAATAGTATTATGTCTATGGCTAATGTCAGGTTCAGGGTTACAGTAAGGGATATATTTAGTGTTAGATTTATGGCTTGGTCCAGTGTAAGGGTTAGATTTTTGGTTAGGGTCAGGTTTAGGTTAGTGTTAGTGTCAAAGACAGTTTTCAGGTATGGTATTGGTTAGGGTTAAAGGCAGAATTAGGACTAGGGTTAGGTCTAGAGGGAGGGTTAGAGTCTGGGTTAGGTTAAGGGTTATTGTTAAGGCTAGGTCTAGTTTGTCTTTAGGTATAGAGCTATAGTTATGGCTAGATTTAGGATTAGGTTTAGGTCTAGGGCTAGTGTTAGGGTTAGGTTTATGTGTAAGGTTACCAGTAGGGCTAGTGTTAGGGTTCGGTTTAGGGTTAGGTTTAGATTTAGAGCTAAGATTAGTTTTAGAGTCAGGATAATGGTCAGGGATATGGTTAGGGTTCGGGTTATGATCAGATCTAGAATGAAGGCTAGGGTTAGGACTAGTTATAGAGTTAGGTTTTGGTTAGGCTAAGGATTAGTGCTAAGAATACGGTTAGCATTAGGGTGAGGGTTTGGCTTAGGGTAAGCGATAGGATTAGAGCTAAGTTTAGGACTAGTGTTAGAGTTAGGTTTATGATTAAAGCTTGTGTTAGGACTTGGATTAGGACTAATTTTATATTAGGTTTAGGGCTAGTGTTATGGTTATGGCTATTGTAAGAAATAGGGTTACAGTTAAGGTTAGTGTTAGGGTTAAGTTTAGGGCTAAGCCTGGTGTTAGAGTTAGGTTTAAGGTTAGGGTGATGTTTAGAGCTAGGTTTAGTCTTTGGATTTGATTCAGGGTCATGGTTACGTTTAGGGTTAGGATTAGGTTTCAAATTAGGGCTAGGTTTAGGGCTGGTGTAGGGTTAGGGTTTGGCCTAGGGTAAGGATTAGTGTTAGGGGTATGGCTTAGTTTTGTTTTAGGGCTAGGGCTAGGGTTAGGTCTAATTTTAGGAATAGCATTGGGGTTAGCGCTAATTTAAGGGTTAGGCTGAGGCCTTACGTTAGGGTTAGTTTTAGAGATAGGTAAGTGCTAGGGCTAAGGATTATGACTAGGGTTAGGGCTTGCGTTAGGGTTATGGTAAGGGATAGGGTTATTTATAGAGATAGGTTTTGATCTAGAATTAGTGATAGGGCAAGTGTTATGACCAGGGTTTGTTGTTTGGTTAGGTTTATGGTAAGGTATAGGGTTAGAATCAGGATAGGTCTTGTGTGAGAATTATAGTTAATCTCAATTCTAGGGTAAGAGTTAGGGTTAGGAATAGGGCTATATTAGGGCTAGGATTAGGGCTATGTTTAATATTAGGGTTAGGGCTAGAGTTAGGGTTATGATTAGGGCAAGGGCTATGGTTAGGGTTAGTGTAAGGGTTAGGGTTTCAGCTACAGTTAGAGCTAGGGGGAGTGTTAGGTTTAGTGTTAGTTCTAGGTTAGGGTTATGGTTATGATTTGTGTTAGGGTTGGGGTTAGAGCTAGGGTTTTCATTAGGGTTAGAGCTAGTTTTAGAGTAATGTATGGGATTAGATGTAAGATTAGGTTTAGGGTTAAGTTTAGGTTATGATTAAATTTAGGTTCAGGGGTAGGTTTAGTTTTTATTTATGGTATGGTTTAGGGTTAAGTTTATGGCAATGGTTAGGTTTAGGGTTAAGTCGAAGGTTCAGTTTAAGATTAGGGTTATGGATAGTATAGGTTTAGGGCTAGGGTTATTATTAAGGTTAGGGTTAGGGTTAGGTTTAGGGTAATGTTAGGTTTAGAGCTAGGGTTAGTACTAGGATTAAGTTTAGGATTAGGTCTAGGGTTAGGTTTATGTTTAGGAATAGGGCTAGGGTTTTGTTTAGGCTAAGGGTTAGGCTTTGAACTAGGGTTATATCTAAGGCGAGGTTTAGGGTTAAGGCTACATTTAGGATTATGGTTATTTTTAGGGTAGGATTAGGTCTTAGAATAGTGCCAGGTTTTGTGTTAGGTTGAGGCCCAGGGTTAAGGCTATGTGTAATGTAAGATCAAGGGTTCTGATTAGAGCTAGTTTTAGGGTTAGGGTTATGAATATGTCTAGTGTTAGTTTTAGGTTTTGGGTTAGGTTCAGGTTTAGAGCTAGGTTTAGTGTTAGTGTTAAGGTCAGTGTTCAGGTTGAGATAGGTTTAGGGTGAAAGCCAGAATTAGGACTAGATTTAGGTCTAGGGATAGGGTTAGTGTTCTCTTTAGGTTAAGGATTACCTAAGGGCTAGGGCTCAGGTTTTTTTTTTTTTTTTTTTTTTTTTTAGGTCTAGGTCTAGAATTATGGCTATATTGAGGATTAGGCTTAGGTCTAGGGCTAGTGTTAGGCTTAGGTTTAGGTATAAGTTTACTGGTAGAGCTAGTTTTAGTGTCTGGTTTAAGGTTAGGATCAGATTTAGACTGAGGGTTTGTATTAGGGTAATGATTTGAGTTAGGGTTAGAGCTAGAATGAGGGCTAGGGTTAGCATTAGTAATAGGGTTAGGGTTTGGATTAGGCTATGGATTAGGATTAGGACTAAGGTTAGCATTATGGATAGGGTATGGCTTAGGGTAAGTGATAGAGTTAGAGCTACGGTTAGGGCTAGGTTTAGGGTTAGGGTTAGGGCTGGGGCTAGGTTTAGGTTTAGGTTTACATCTAGGGTTAGGACTCAGATTAGGGCTAGTTTTTCTGTTAGTTTTAGGGAATATCAAAGAAATCTGACCAAATAATTTGGGGAGGTAGTTCAGTAAATGTATATTTCCCTTGTATTTCCAACAGTACTTTTGGATAAAGATGATTTTGCATGCTTCAGCTTTGGGAAACTTTCTCAAGGAAGAAACCAGAGTGCCCACATAGAACTGATTGAGTGTGTGCAGTTTTCAGCAGCGAGCACCAACCCTGTTTGAGTTCAAGTTCCATTTCCATTTACCCGTATAGGTCAAAATGAAGGAAACCTTAAAATACAAACTGTTCCTGACACTAAACCATTGAAGGGATAAGGTCCAAACCTGGGGAAAATATTAAGGCTAGGTAAAAGACAAATTATGCCAAGTATCAAATGAATTTAAACAAAACTCACTCTAACACTAGATCTAAACCCCCCCCATAAAATAATTCTAACCTGTTTAGAGTACCTATGATCATAGAAGTCCCAAACTTGGGGAGCCTAAAGGCACAACTTAACAGATGAATCTTGTGAAGTATCAAAGAAATTTGATGAAAATTGGGGGAGGTATTTTAGTGCATTCATATTTTTCTGTTTTTTTTTTTCTTAAAGGGCTCACGGATAAATTGTTTTTCATGCTTCAGCTTAAGGTACTTTCACAAAGAAAAACCAAAGAGTGCCCACAGAGGGCTGATTGAGTGTGTGAAGTTTCATGCAGCTAGCAACAACACTGTTTGATTTCCAGCTCCATTGCATTCACACCTATAGGCCCTAAGTAAGTGAAACCTAAAAATTCAAACTGTTCCTGACACTGAACCATTGAACCTTGAAGGCCCAAACTTGGGGAGCCTACTAAGGCTAGGTTAAGGATGAATCCTGTACATATTAAATTAATCCAACCAAAAAAATTTGAAGCTCTTTCATTACATGGGTTTTCTGCTTGCTCCTAATGCACCCAGAGATAAAGCTGCTACTTTTTACTTCATCTTAGGGCTACTTCCATGGAAAACACCAGATTATGCTCACTGAAAATTGATGGAGTGTGTTGGGCAGCTAGCCCAAACCCTGTTTGATTTCCAGCTTTATTTCATTTACCCATACATATAAAAAAGTAGAGAAACAGGAAAATTGAAACTGTTCCTGAAAGCAAACCCTTTATGTAGGAGGCCCAATCTTTTGGAGTATAGTAAAAAAAAAAAAATGAATCCTGCACAGTATCATAGAAATTTGAAAAAACAAAGGTAACTCTTACCTAACTCGCCATCTATCACTGACCATGGCTACCAGCTGGGTTCTGCAGCTTATCAGGTACCAGGTTTCCAACTCTCCTACCTCCAGCTGTGATAACCCAAGATTTTTCACACAAGATTTTGGGGGTATAGCTATGAATGAGGAATAGCAACTGTACAGGCACCTGGTTTCCAATTCAGAGACCAAGAATAGGGAGGTTCCAGGTAGAAGCTCAAGCCCTCTCACCCTGGCTACCTCCACCACCCTGAGCACAGAGACTCAAGCTAGGAATAGAAAACTCCACCTAATGCAAGAAAAGAAAACAGAGTTCTGAGAGCCTTTTTTTCTTTCTTACTTTTCTTTTCTTGTTCTTCTCATCCATTCTCCTCTACCCTTCCCCCTCTTGGCCTCACAACCTCAACATATGTGAAACCAAGAACTCTCTGTGAAATTGGACTTTCAGAACTGAATCATTAGAATTGTATAATTTAGAGGAATTGCATAGGCCCCACCTCACAACATCTTTATTTGCTCTTATTTTCTTTCTCCCTCTCTTTCTTTCTTTCCTTGTTATTTTTTTTTTATTTTTTCTTTCTCCCTCTATCCACATTCAGCCTCCTAACTTTTACTATTTATACATTGGTAATTTTATGAATACAGATAAGCAGTTTGAATTTATACCTTCTTCCATAAATTCCCCCTTTCTAGTCATTAGAGTTCTCCTCCAAATTTGCTAAGTTAGATTAATCACATACCCTCATTCTTTTCCCCCTTAACATAGTATCCTACCCCTGACCCTCAGTTCTCTATACACCACCAGAAATTGTATGCCTTTTATGAAACTAATGACTATATTCTAAATAATAATTGAAGCAAACATCTGTAGACATAGAGTCTAAATATAAATGTATTTATAATGGTTAGGTTTAGGCTTCAGGTTAGGATTAAATTTCGAGTTAGGTTTTGATCTATGGTTAGGGCTAGGGCTAAGGGTAGGGCAAGGGTTAGGACAAACTTTTGGGTTAGGTTTAGGATTATGATAAGGGATAGGGTTAGAACTAGTGATAAGGCTAGTATGAGAGTTAGAGTTAGTCTTAGAGCTAGAATTAGGGTTAGGGTTAGGGATAGGGCTAAATTAGGGTAGTGTTAGTGTTAGGTTTAGGCCTTCGGTTAGGGTTGGAGTTAGGATTACATTTAGGGTAAGGTATTGGGTTATAGCTAGTTTGAGGGATAGGGCAAAGGTTAGTACTAGGGTTAGGGCTAGGGTTAGGTTTAGGGTTATGATTAAAGCTAGGTTTATGGCCAGGATGATGGCTAATGTTTGTGTTAGGGTTAGGGCTACTATTAGGGCTAAGGCTAATGTCAGGTCTAGGGTTACAGTTAGGGTTAGGTTTAGTGTTAGGTTAGGTGTATACCAAGGGTCAGATTTAGAACTAGGGTTATTATTAGGGTCAGGATCAAGGTGAGGGTTTGGGTTAGGTTAGGGTTTATGTTTAGGGCCTGAATTAACATTAGGGATTTGTGTTAAGGTAATGAAAGTGTTAGGTTTAGGGTTTAGGTGTGGTTTAGTGTAATGGATAGGGTTATGGTTAGGCCTTGGGTTAGCATAATTGTTATCATTAGGGTAATGGATAGGGTTAGACCTAAGATTAGGGGTAGGTTTATGTATAGGTTTAGGGCTTTTGTTTGTGTTAGGTTAGGTTTAGGTGTGGTTTAGTGTAATGGATAAGGTTATGGTTAGGCCTAGGTTTAGCATAATGAGTTATCATTAGGGTAATGTATAGGGTTAGACCTAAGATTAGGGTAGGCTTATGTATAGGATTAGTGCTTTTTTGGGGTTAGGGTTAGATTTACGTTTAGGGTTAAAGCTAGGTTTAGTGGCTGAGGATGTGGCTCAAGAAGTAGCGTGCTCGCCTGGCATGTGCAGCACGCTGGGTTCGATCCTCAGCACCATATACCAATAAAATAAAGATGATGTGTCCACTGAAAACTAAAAAAATACATATTAAAAATAGGTTTAGGACTTGGATTGAGGCTATGTTTTGTGTTAGGTTAGGTCTAGGGTTAAGGCTATGGCTAATATACAAAGTAGCATTATGATTAGAGCTAGTGATAGGGCCAGGAATAGGCTATGTCTAGTGTTAGAGTTAAATTTACGGTTCTGATGTCAGACTTAGAGTCCAGATTAGTTTTCAGGTTAGGGTTAGGACTAGAATGAGAGATAGGATTAGGGCTAGGTGTAGGGTTATGGTTATGATTCGGTTTTGTTTTAGGGCTAGGGGTAGATTTAGTGATAGTTTTAGAATTAGGTCTAGTGTTAGTGTGAGGTTTAGTCTTAGGTTTAGGGTTAGATTTAGAGTTAGGTTTAGATCTAGGCTTTGAGCTAGGGGTAAGGATAGGGCTAGGATTAGGGCTAAGTTCAGGGATAGATATAGGGTGATGGTAAGGGATAGGGTTAGAACTAGGTATAAGGCTAGGGCAAGAGTTTGAGTTAGTCTTAGGGCTAGGGTTAGGGTTGGGTTAGGGATAGGGCTAAATTAGGGCTGTGATTAAGAATAGGTTTAGTGTTAGTGTTAGGTGTAGGTTGAGGGCTAGGGTTATTGTTATGGTTAGGTCTAGGTTGAGGGCTTGGTTTAGTGTTAGGGTTAGGGTTAGGGTTAGGTTTACATTAAGGGATGTGATTACAGCTACTTTTAGCACTAGGCTGAGGATTAGAATTAGGGTTTGGTTATAGTTACATTTATGATTAAGACGAGGTTTATAGCTAGAATGTCGGCTAAGGTTTGTGTTAGGATTATGACTAGGATTAGAGCGAGGGCTAATGTCAGTTCTAGGGTTACAGTTAGGGAGAGTTTTAGGGTTAGGTTTATAGCTAGGTCTATTTTAAGGGTTAGGTTTCTTGTTAGGGTCAGGTTTAGAGCTATGGGTATTATTGGGGTAATGGTCAGGATATGGTTTTTATTAGATTAAGGTTTAGGGTTAAGTCTCATGTTATCATTACAGATAGGGATAGGTTAATGATAGTTTTAGGTTTAGAGTTCAGGTTAAGTGTAGGGTAAGGGATAGGGTTAGGGTAAATTATAGGATTAGGGTTCAGTCTAGGGTTAGAATAAGGGTTAGGGTTATCATTAGGGTAATGTGGTAGGGCTAGTGTTATGCTTAGGATTAGGTCTAGGGTTAGGACTAGGTAGAGGGTTAGGGCTAAGGTTAGGGTTATGGTTAGCTTTATGTTAAAGCTAGGGTAGGGCTTGGGTTAGGGCTAGGTATTGCAATAGGTTAGGGCTATGGCAAATGTAAGAATTTGTTATGATTAGGGATAGTTTTAGGGTTAAAGTTAGAGCTAAGTATAGTTTTAGGGTTAGGTTTAGGGTAAGGGTGATGTTTAGAGATAGGGTTAGTGTTAGTGTCAAGGTCAATGTTCAGTTTAGGGTTAAGGTTAATGGGAAAGCCAGAATTAGGACTAGGGTTAAGACTAGTGGAAGGGTTAGTTTTTGGATTTAGGCTAAGGGTAATTATTAGGGCTAGAGCTAAGTTTTTCTTTAGGTCTAGGGATAGAGTTAAGGATAGATTAGGATAAGTTTTAGGTCTAGGTCTAGTATTAGGGTTAGGTTTAGGTATAAGGTTACCAATAGGGCTAATGTTAGGGTTCAGTTTAGGGTTAGGTTCAGGTTTAGACCTATGATTAGTGTTAGGGTCAGAATAAGGGTCAGAGTTAGGGTTAGGGTTTGGATTATGGTTAGAGCTAGAATGTGGGCTAGGGTTAGAAAAACTAATAGGGTTAAGGTTTGGGTTAGGTTGAGGAATAGAATTAGGATTATTATTAGCATTAGGTTTAGGGTTTGGCATAGGGTTATGGATAGGGTTAGAGCTAGGGTTAGGGCTAGGGTTAAGTTTAAAGCTAGGTTTAGGGCTCAGATTAGGGCTACTTTTGTGTTAAGGTTATGGCTAGGGTTAGAGCAATGGCTAATGTAAGAACTATGGTTTTGGCCCGGCTCAGCAAACAGCCGCCGCCCGCGCGGCTCAGTGACCAACCTCCGAGGCGTGGCTCAGCAGGCGCGGAGAAGGGACTTCAA
This sequence comes from Marmota monax, assembly GCF_021218885.2. NCBI lineage: Eukaryota > Metazoa > Chordata > Mammalia > Rodentia > Sciuridae > Marmota > Marmota monax. The sequence goes on from NW_026694566.1 coordinate 28,103, forward strand.
CCAAGCCTTCATGAAATAGCGAACCGGGAACCAAAACCAACCAAGATTGGGTCAGACCAGAGACGTGCCAGTCCCACCCCTCCCTTCGGACACTCTGGCAAGGAGCCTGGGGCCCGCCATAGTAGAAAGGTGACGTCACCAGAGTTTGGCCGATGAGATTCCTTCCCAGGGGAATCCACTTTAGCAGGTGTGTGACTCCCACCCCCACCAGATACAAACAGCTGGGAAATCTCAAAAATCTCTCTGTGGGTGTGGCTGTAGGGGCCGAGGGACTCCCGACCCCCAACTCCCCCTACTGCCAGTGACATGAGCGTGACTGTAGGGGCAGAGGGAAGCAGAAAAGACTCCCCACCCCAACTCCCCCGACCGCCAACAGAGTGGGCATGACAGTAGGGGCGGAGGGAAGCAGAGGGCACTCCCAACCCTCTCCTACTGCCAGCAGAGTGGATGTGACTGTAGGGGCCGAGGGAAGCAGAGGGGATTCTCAATCCCCAACTCTCCTTACCACCAGCGTCAACACCCAAGGTCTTAGCTGCCAGTTTCCAAGGGCATGCCCACCAAAGGGGTCCGGAAAAATTAAACTGTTGGTTCCCAGATAACTGCTCCACAGCACTGGGGCTTAGATGAATGAAAGAGAGAGTGCTCAGTCATTTGGGAAATAGGGCACGTGGTGGCACTGCAAGTGTAACCAGATCCTTGGGGAACCGCCTCTGGTGAGCAGGACCTGGCTGGCTGGCAGGAGGAAGTGGGGGAGGGGCCGGAGAAATGAAACGGCTCTGGACTAACAGGATTGAGAGACTTCCCAGAGCTGCCTTACAGGGATTGCTCTCAGCACATAGAGGGCAGAAGCTCGGCTCATAGGGCACAGCTCCGCCTACTGGAAGAGAAGAAAATGGATCTCTAAGGTCTCATTTTTTTTTATTTTACTTTTCTCCCCTTTTCATTCTTTATTTCTTTCCCTTTTCAAGTTTTATTGTTCTTTCCATTCTCCTCTACACTACCTATCTCTCTCCTTCTTTCTTTTTAAGAGCACCTTCCTTCCCCTACCCCCCAACATTCATCCCAAGCATTACGTCTTCCATTACATGTAATTGTCTAAATGCAAATAGGTGAATGTTTTGAGGCTTTCTATAGTGCTCCTAGATACCTAGCTATTACCAAACACCCTGATCAAATCACCTGTTAATATCCCCCTTCAGTAGAGCAATCTTCCAAAGTAGCCAAGGCATACTAACCCTCAAACCATCATAGCACCTAACCTAAACTTAAAGTTCTAAGACCAAACAACAAATCACTATATGTATATAGAATCCAGAAGCCTTGTATGAATTGAATGAATCAGCTTTAAAGTACAATAAAGCCCAACATTTTTAGGCATAGTCTCCCACCACAAAGGAGAGACCACAGAGATATACAAAACCAAAACAATTTTATAGGAGAAAACAGAAACACAGCAGTTAAACAGAGTTGGAAATTAATGAGAACAACATGAAAAAACAAGGGAAAAAAGGAATACAAACAATGCAGGACAACAAATCTACAGGAGAACCTAGAGGCATCAGAAAAATGGACAGAGAAAGAACTCAAGGCATACCTGACTCAGATGGAATGGAATCTTAAAAAAGTCATGAGACAGCAAGTCGAAACAATGAAAGAATACTTTGAAATCGAATTGCATAAGCAAATTCAAATTGCATAGAATGAACTCTACCAGAAGATAGAGATTTAAAAAAAATCAAACAGTAATCCTAGAAATGCAGGAAACCATAAACCAAATTAAAAACTCAAATGAGAATATTACTAATAGACTAGATCAAATAGAAGTCAGAACATCAGATAATGATGACAAAGTTTATCAACTCAAAAAGAATATAGTCAATGCAGAAAAGATGTTAAAAAATCATGAGCAATCCATACAAGAGATATGGGATGTCATTAAAAAAAAAACAAAAAACAAACTTGAGAGTCATTGGGATAGAAGAAGGTATATAGGTTCAAACCAAAGGAATGAAAAATCTGTTGAATGAAATGATCTTAGAAAACTTCCCAGATATGAAAGATGGAATGGATTGCCAAATCCTGGAAGACTACAGGACCCCAAACATTCAAAACCGTAATAGACCAACTCCAAGACACATAATTATGAAGATATCCAACATACAGAACAAAGAGAGAATATTAAAAGCTATGAGAGAAAGGAGGCAGATTACATTCAGGGGTAAACCAATGAGGTTAACAGCTGATTTTTTCATCATAGACTTTGAAACCGAGAAGATCCTGGAACAACGTATTTCAAACTCTGAAAATAATGGATTCCAACCAAGAATACTGTATCCAGCAAAATTAAGCTTCAGATTTGACAATGAAATTAAAATATTTCATGATAAACAAAAGTTAAAAGAATTCGCAGCCAGAAAACCAGCACTGCAAGGCATTTTGAGCAAAATACTACAAGAAGAGGAATTGAAAAATAGCACCCAAAACTAACAGTGGGAGGTATCTCAGTAAAGGGGGAGAAAAATAACCAAAGAGGAAAAATGTAGCCAAACTAAAATAAATGAATAAATAAATAAATAAACATGACTGGATGTACAAACCATATTTCAATAGTAACCTTAAATGTTAATGGCTTAAATTCACCAATCAAGAGACATAGGCTAGTAACCTGGATTAAAAAAAAAAAAAACAAATCCAACAATATGCTGCCTTCAGGAGACTCATATGATAGGAAAAGACATACACAGGCTGAAGGTGAAAGGTTGGGAAAAATCATACCACTCACATGGCCCTCGGAAGCAAGCAGGAGTGGCCATACTCATATCGAATAAAATCAACTTCAAACCTAAGTTAATCAAAAGGGATAAAGAAGGACACTATATACTGATAAAAGGAACCATCCACCAAAAAGACATAACAATTATCAATATGTATGCACCAAATAATGGTGCTGCAACATACATAAAACAAATGCTCCTCAAGTTCAAGAGTCAAATAGACCACAACACAATAATTATGGGTGACTTCAACACACTGCTCTCTCCATTAGACTGATCCTCCAGACAAATCTGAATAAAGAAACAATAGAACTCAAAAACACAATCAATAACCTAGACTTAACCAACAAATATAGAATATATCAACCATCATCACGTGGATACACGTTCTTCTCAGCAGCACATGGATCCTACTCACAGATATACCATATATTATGCCATAGGGCAACTCTTAGTAACTATAAAGGTGTGGAGATAATGCCATGCATCTTATCTGATCATGATGGAGTGAAACTGGAAATCAATGATAAAAGAAGGAAGGAAAAATCCTGCATCACCTGAAAAATGAACAATATGTTACTGAATGATCAATAGGTTACAGAATATATAAAGGAGGAAATAAAAAAAAATTCTTAGAGATAAACGACAATACAGACACAACATATCAGAATCTATGGGACACAATGGAAGCAGTTTTAAGAGGGAAATTCATTTCCTGGAGTTCATTCCTCAAAAAAAGAAAAAAACAACAACAAATAATTGAACTCACACTTCATCTCAAAACCCTAGAAAAGGAAGAGCAAAACAACAGCAAATGTAGTAGAAGACAAGAAATAATTAAAATCAGAGCGGAAATCAATGAAATTGAAACAAACAATCAAACAAAAAACCATTGAAAAAATTGATAAAACTAAAAGTTGGTTCTTTGAAAAAATAAATAAGATCGACAGACCCTTAGCTATGCTAACGAAGAGAAGAAGAGAGAGAACTCAAATTACTAACATACGGGATGAAAAAGGCAATATCACAATGGACACTACAGAAATACAGATTATAATTAAAAAGTATTTTAAAACCCTGTATTCCAATAAAATAGAAGATAGTGAAGATATCGATAAATTTCTTAAGTCATATGATCTGCCCAGATTGATTCAGGAAGAGACACACAATATAAACAGACCAATAACAAAGGAGGAAATAGAAGAAGCCATCAAAAGACTACCAACCAAGAAAAGCCCTGGACCAGATGGGTATACAGCGGAGTTTTAAAAAACCTTCAAAGAAGAATTAATACCAATACTTTTCAAGCTATTTCAAGAAATAGAAAAAGAAGGAGCTCTTCCAAATACATTCTATGAGGCCAACATCACCCTGATCCCGAAACCAGACAAAGACACTTCAAAGAAAGAAAACTACAGACCAATATCTCTAATGAACTTAGATGCAAAAATTCTCAATAAAATCCTGGCAAATTAAATACAAAAGCATATCAAAAAAATTGTGCACCATGATCAAGTAGGATTCACCCCTGGGATGCAAGGTTGGTTCAATATACAGAAATCAATAAATGTTATTCACCACATCAATAGACTTAAAAATAAGAACCATATGATCATTTCAATAAATGCAAAAAAAGCATTCGACAAAGTACAGCATCCCTTTATGTTCAAAACACTAGAAAAACTAGGTATAAGAGGAACTTACCTCAACATTGTAAAAGCTATATATGCTAAGCCTCAGGCTAGCATCATTCTAAATGGAGAGAAACTGAAGGCATTCCCTCTAAAATCTGGAACAAGACAGGGATGCTCTCTCTCACCACTTCTATTCAATTTAGTTCTTGAAATACTTGCCAGAGCAATTACACAGACAAAAGAAATTAAAGGCATAAAAATAGAAAAAGAAGAACTTAAATTATCACTATTTGCAGTCGATATGATTCTATACCTAAAAGATCCAAAAGGGTATACAAAAAAACTACTAGAACTAATAAATGAATTCAGCAAAGTGGCAGGATATAAAATCAACACACATAAATCAAAGGCATTCCTGTATATCAGCGACAAATCTTCTGAAATGGAAATGAGGACAACCACCCCATTCACAATATCCTCAAAAAAAAAAATACTTGCCAATCAACCTAAAAAAAGAGGTGAAAGATTTATACAATGAAAACTACAGAACCCTAAAGAGAGAAATAGAAGAAGATCTTAGAAGATGGAAAAATATACCCTGTTCATGGATAGGCAGAAGTAACATCATCAAAATGGTGATATTACCCAAAGTTCCCTACAGGTTTAATGCAATGCCAATCAAAATCCCATCGGCATTTCTTGTAGAAATTGATAAAGCAATCATGAAATTCATTTGGAAAAAAAAAAGACCCAGAATAGCAAAAGCAATTCTAAGCAGGAAGTGTGAATCTGCAGGTATAACAATACCAGATTTCAAACTATACTACAGAGCAATAGTAACAAAAACAGCATGGTACTGGTACCAAAACAGGCGGGTGGACCAATGGTACAGAATAGAGGACACAGAGACCAATCCATAAAATTACAACTTTCTTATATTTGATAAAGGGGCTAAAAGCATGCAATGGAGGAAGTATAGCATCTTCAACACATGGTGCTGGGAAAACTTGAAATCCATATGCAACAGAATGAAGCTGAACCCCTTTCTCTCGCCATGCACAAAAGTTAACTCAAAATGGATCAAAGAGCTTGATATCAAATCAGAGACTCTGCATCTGATAGAAGAAAAAGTTGGCTCCGATCTACATATTGTGGGGTCGGGCTCCAAATTCCTTAATAGGACACCCATAGCTCAAGAGTTAATAACTAGAATCAACAAATGGGACTTACTTAAACTAAAAAGTTTTTTCTCAGCAAGAGAAACAATAAGAGAGGTAAATAGGGATCCTACATCCTGGGAACAAATTTTTACTCCTGACACTTCAGATAGAGCACTAATATCCAGAGTATAGGAAGAACTCAAAAAATTAAACAACAAGATAACAAATAACCCAATCAACAAATGGGCCAAGGACCTGAACAGACACTTCTCAGAGGAGGACATACAATCAATCAACAAGTACATGAAAAAATGCTCACCATCTCTAGCAGTTAGAGAAATGCAAATCAAAACCACCCTAAGATACCATCTCACTCCAGTAAGATTGGCAGCCATTATGAAGTCAAACAACAACAAGTGCTGGCGAGGATGTGGGGAAAAGGGTACACTTGCACATTGCTGGTAGGACTGCAAATTGGTGCGGCCAATTTGGAAAGCAGTATGGAGATTCCTGGGAAAGCTGGGAATGGAACCACCATTTGACCCAGCTATCGCCCTTCTGGGACTATTCCCTGAAGACCTTAAAAGAGCATACTATAGGGATACTGCCACATCAATGTTCATATAGGCACAATTCACAATAGCTAGACTGTGGAACCAACCTAGATGCCCCTCAATAGATGAATGGATAAAAAAATGTGGCATTTATACACAATGGAGTATTACCCAACACTAAAAAAAGACAAAATCATGGAATTTGCAGGGAAATGGATGGCATTAGAGCAGATTATGCTAAGTGAAGCTAGCCAATCCCTAAAAAACAAATACCAAATGTCTTCTTTGATATAAGGTGAGCAACTAAGAACAGAGCAGGGAGGAAGAGCATGAGGAAAAGATTAACATTAAACAGAGATGAGTGGTGGGAGGGAAAGGGTGAGAGAAGAGAAACTGCATGGAAATGGAAGGAGACCCACATTGTTACACAAGATTACATATAAGAGGTTGTGAGGGGAATGTGGGAAAAAAAAAAAAAAAACAAGGGAGAAAATTGAATAACAGCAGATGGGGTAGAGAGAGATGATGGGAGGGGGATAGTAGGGGATAGGAAAGGTAGCAGAATATAACAGTCACTAATAAGGCATTAAGTAAAAACATGGATGTGTAACCGATGTGAAACTGCAAATTGTATTTGGGGTAAAAATTGGAGTTCATAACCCACGTGAATCAAATGTATGTAAGATGATATGTCATGAGCTTTTTAAAATTTTGAACAACCAATTAAAAAAAAAGAACTATGGTTTTAAGGGTTAGATTTAGGGTTATGGTTAGGGTTAAACCTCTAGTTTTAGGATTCGGTTTAAGGTTAGGGTACAATATAGAGCTAGTGTTAGTGTTAGGTTAATAGTCAGGGTCAGGTTTAGTTTTAGGGTTAGAGTTAGGACTAGAATTAAGGCTAGGATTACTGTAAGGATTCGGTTTAAGGTTAGGGTGGTGTTCAGAGCTAGGGTGAGTGTTAGGATATGAGTCAGAGTTAGGGATAGTATTAAGGTTAAGATTAGAACTCGAATTAGGGCTAGGGTAAGGTCTAGGTGTAGTGTTAAGGTTTGGTTTAAGTTAAGGTTTAGGGTTAGGGCTCTTGCTCAGTTTTGTTTTACTGCAAGGATTAGTGTTAGGCTAGTTTTATGATTAGTGTTAGGGCTAGGGCTAGTGTTAATGTTAGGCTTAGGCTTAGGGTTAGGGTTAGATTTAGAGTTAAGGTTAGATCTAGGGTTAGGACTAGAAATAAGGATTTGGCAATGGTTATGGCTATGTTTAAGGATAGGTTTAGGATTATGGTAATGGATAGGGGTAGAAGAAGGGATAGGGCTACTGTGAGAGTTAGAGTTAGTCTTAGGGCTAGGGTTAGGGTTAGGGTTAGGGATAGGGTTAAATTAAGGCTAGGATTAGGGCTACAATTAGTGTTCACCTTAGTCCTAGAGTTAGGGTTAGGGTTAGGTTAAAGTTTAGGGTAAGGAATGGCATTATACCTAGGTTTAGAGATAGGGTGAAGGTTGTAATTAGGGTTAGGGCTATGGTTAGGGTTAGGGTAATGATTAAGGCCAGGTTTGGGGCTACAATGAGGGCTATGCTTTATTTTAGTTTTAGGGCTAGGATTATGGCTAGGGCTAATATCAGATCTAGGGTTATGGTTAAAGATAGTTTTAGGGTTAGGTTTATGCCTACATATAATATAAGGGTTAGGTTTAGGTTTAGGGTCAGGTTTTGAGCTAGGTTCAAGGTCTGGGTTAGAAGATTGGGATAGGTTAAGGTTTAAATTTAGGGCTCGAATTAGCATTGTGGTTAGTGTTAGTGTAATTAATTATAAGTTAGTGTTAGTGTAATTAATTATAAGTTAGAGCTAGGATTAGGGCGAGAGGTAGAGTTAGTCTTAGGCCTCGGGTTTTGGTTAGTTTTATGGATAGGGCTAAGTTAGGGCTAGGATTAGGACTAGGGCTAGTTTTCAGCTTAGGCCTAGTGTTAGGCTAGGGTTATAGTTAATTTTAGGGTAAGGTATGTTGTTATAGCTAGGTTTAGAGGTAGGGTGAGGGTTAGAATTTGGGTTAGGACTAGGGTTAGGATTAGGGTTATGATTAAGGCTAAGTTTAGGGCTAGGATGAGGCCTAGGATTCGTTGTAGCTTTAGTTCTAGAATTATGGCTAGGGCTTATGTCAGGTCTAGTGTTACAGTTTTGGGTAGATTTAGGATTAGGTTTGTGTCGAGGTCTAGTGTAAGTTTTAGGCTTAGGGTAAGGGTCAGGTTTAGAGCTAGGTGTACTTTTAGGGTCAGGATCAGGGTTAGGGTTTGTTTTAGGTTAAGGTTTGGGGATAGGGCTAAAATGAGCATTAGGGTTAGTGTTAGGGTTAGGGCAATTGATTGTGTTAAGTTTAGGTTTCAGGGAAGGTTTAGGGCAATGGAGAGCTTTAGGGTAAGCAAAAGGGTTAGGGTTATGCCTAGGGTTAGCATTAGGATTAGGGTTATCATAAGGATAATATATAGGGTTAGAGCTATGGTTAGGGCTAGGGTTAGGTTAGGTTTAGGGCTAGAGTTAGGTTATGTTTTGAGTTAGGGCTATTAACCCTAGCTTAGGGTAGGGTTAGAGTTCGATTTAGGGTAAAGGTTAGGTTTTGTGCTAGGGTTAGGTCTAGGACAATGGTTAGGCTTAGTGTTATGGTCAGTGTTAGGTATAGGGTTAGGGCTAGGGTTTTCATTAGGGTTAGCATTAGGTTTAGGGTAATAGATTGGGTTAGATGTAAGGTTAGCTTTATGGTTAAGGTTAGGTTTAGATTTAAGTTTAGTTTTAGGGCTAGGTTTACTGTTGGTTTTAAGGTAAAATTTAGGTTTTGAGTTAGGGTTAAGGCTATGGCAAGTTGTAGGTTTAGGGTTAGGTCTAGGGATTGGATTATGATTTGGGTTAGGGTTTCGGTTAGGGTTAGGGATAGGGTTATTATTAGGGTTAGGGTTAGAGTTAGGCTAATGCCTAGGGTTAGAGCTAGTGTTAGGTTTAGGGTTAAGGTTAGGATTAGGGCTATGGTTAGGGTTATGGTTAGGGATAGTGCTAGGGTTATGTTTGGGCTAAGGGTTAGTCTTTGAGCTAGGGTTAGGACTAAGGTGAGGGTTAGGTTTTAGGGTTAGGACTGAGGTTAGGGTTAGGGAGAGGGTTATGCTTAGTGTAGGTTTAGGCCTCAATGAGGGTTAGGGTTATTTAAGTTTTGTGTTAGATTTAGGCCTATGGTTAGTGCTATGTGTAATGTAAGATCTAGGGTTCTGATTAGAGCTAGTTTTAGGGTTAGGCTTAATGGTAGGTCTAGTGTTAGGTTTAGGTTTTGGGTTAGGGTCAGGTTTATAGCTAGGTTTAATGTTAGTGTCAGGGCCAGTGTTCAGGTTAATGTTAGGGTTAGGTTGAAATCCAGAATAGGACTAGGGTTAGGTCTAGTGGTAGGGTTAGTGTTTGGTTTAGGTTAAGGGTTATGGTTAGGGCTAGAACTGTGTTTTTGTTTAGGTCAAGGGCTAGAGTAATAGCTAGATTTAGGATTAGGTTTTTGTCTAGGGATAGTGTTAGGGTTAAGTTTAGGTATAACTTTTCTGGATAGGGCTAGATTCATGTTTTGGTTTCGGTTTAGGGTCAAATATAGACCTATAATTAGTGTTTGGGTCAGAATAAGGGTGAAGGTTAGGGTGATGTTTTAGGTAAGGGTTAGATCTAGAATGAGGCTAGTGTTAGGACTAGTAATAGGGTTATTGTTTGGGATTGGCTAAGGATTAGGATTAGGACTAGAGTCAGCATTATGAATAGGGATTCTTTGGGGTAATGTATAGGATTAGAGCTAGGGTTAGGGCTAGGATTAGGGCTAGGTTTAGGGCTAGTTTTAGGGTTAGGGTTAGTGTTAAATCTAGTTTTAGGGCACGGATTAGGGCCATTTTTGTGTTAGAGTTAGTGCTACGTTTTGGCTAAGGCCAATGTAAGAACTAGGGTTACAATTAGGATTAGTTTTAGCGTTAGGGTTACAGCTAGGTCTAGTGTTAGCATTAGTTTTAGGGTTAGGGTGATATTTAGAGGTAGGGTTTGTGTTTGGATATGAGTCAGGGTGAGGGTTAGTTTTAGGCCTAGACTTGAATTTGAACTCGGGTTATGTCTAGTTATGAGTTAGGGTTTGGTTTAGGTTAAGATTTAGGGTTAGAACAATGGCTAGGTTTAGGGGTAGGGTTAAGGTTAGGGTTCAAATAGAGCTAGGATTACCACTATGATTCGTGTTAGGGTTTCACGTATGGTTAGGGCTAAGGTTAGGGTTAGTTTTAGGGGAAGGGTTGGGGTTATATAGCTAGGTTCAGTGGTAGGGCAAGGGTTATATTTAGGGATAGGGATAGGTGAGGGTTTTCTTTAGGATTAAGTATAGGTTTAGGGCTAGGATGAAGTCTAGGTTTTGTGTTAGTGTTAGGGCTAGGATAAGGGCTAGGGCTAATATCAGGTCTAGGGTTATGGTTAGGGATAGAGTTAGGGATAGGTTTATGCCTAGGTCTAGTGTAAGGGTTAGGTTTAGCATAGGGGTCAGGTATAGAGCTAGGTTATTATTACGGACAGAGTATGGGTTAAGGATTGGTTTTGGTTAAGGTTTAAGGTTAGGGCTCAAATTAGCATTAGGATTAGGTTTAGTGTTAGAGTAATGGATAAAGTTAGGTTTACAGTTTAGGTTAGGTTTAGAGTAATATATAGGGTTAGTGTTAGGGATAGGGTTCGGGATAGGCCTAGGGTTAGTATTTGGTTTAGGCTTATATTTAGAGTAATGAATATGTATAATGCTAGTGTTAGGGCTTAGGTTAAGGTTAGGATTAGGGCTGGGGTTTGGATTACAACTTGGGCTAGTGTTAGGGTTAGTTTTAGTGTACATGTTAGGGTTTGAGCTAGGGTTAGGGCTAGGGCGAGGGTTATGGTTAGATTCAGGGCTACAGTTAGGTTTAGGGCTAGGTTTAGCATTAGATTTAAGTTTATGTCTAAGGTAATGTATAAAGTTAGAGCTAGGATTTGGGCTGTTTTCAGTTAGGATGAGGGATAGGGTTAGAGTTAGGGTTAGAGCTAGGGTTATGTTTAGAGTAAGGGTTAGATTTTCAGCTAGGGTTTGATCTAGGGCAAGCATTAGGTTTAGAGTTTGTGCTATGGTTAGGGTTAAAGTTATGCTTAGGTCTAGGTTTAGGGCTTGTATTAGGACTAGGTTTGTGTGAGGTTTATGGCTAGTGTCATGGCTATGGATAATGTAAGAGCTAGGGTAATGGTTATGGCTAGTTTTTTTGTGTTAGGGTTATACATATGTCTAGAGTTAGGTTTAAGTTGTTGGTTAGGATAAGGTTTAGAACTAGGGTTTGTGTTAGCATAAGCATCATTGTTCGAGCTAGCATTGGATTTTGGTTAGGGTCAGAATTAGAACTAGGTTTAAGTCTACTGCTAGGGTTAGTCTTTGTTTTAGGTTAATGGTTATTTTAGGGCTAGGGCTAGGTTTTTGTTTAGGACTAGGGCTAGAGTTATGGCTATATTTAGGATTAAGTTTAGGTCTAGTGCTAGTGTTATGGTTAGTTTTAGGTATAGGTTTACTAGTAGGGCTAGTGTTAGGGTTCAGTTTAGTGTTAAGGTCAGGCTTTGGCCTATTGATAGTGTTAGGGTCAGAATAAGGGAAGGGTTAGGCTTAGGCTTCAGGTTAAGTTTAGAGACAGAATTAGGGCTAGGGTTAGGACTAGTAATTGAGTTAGGGTTTGGGGTAAGCTAAGGGTTAGGGTTAGAACTAGGGTAGCATTAGGGTGAGAGTTTGACTTAGGGTAAGGTATATATTTAGAGCTAGGGTTTGGTTAGTGTTAGGGTTAGGGTTAGGGTTAGTGTTAACGCTACAGTTGAGGATCATATTAGTGCTAGGTTTTGTGTTAGGGTTAGGGCTCTGGCTAATGTAAGATCTAGCTTTACAGTTAGAGAGAGTTTTAGGTAGGATTAGGGCTAGGTCTAGTGTTTGGGTTAGGTTTAGGGTTAGCGTGATATTAGAGGTAGGGTTAGTTTTAGGAGCAGAGTCAGGGTCAGTATTAGTTGTAGGGATAGGGTTAGGACTAGGTGTAGCATTAGGATTTGGTTTAGGTTAAGGGTTAGGATTAGGGCTAGAGCTCAGTTTTGTTTGTGGGCTTTGGCTAGGGTGAGGGCTAGTTTTATAATTAGAATTAGGTTTAGGGCTAGTGTTAGGGTGAGGTTTAGGTTTATAGTTAGGTAGATTTAGAGTTAGGGTTAGTTATAGGTTTAGGACTATGGCTAGGTTTAGGGCTAAGATTAGGGCTAGTGTTAGGGTTAGGCAATAGATAAGGTTGGTACTAGAAATAGGTCTCGGACTACAGTTAGGGTTAGTCTTAGGGCTAAGGTTAGAGTTAGGTTTACAGTTAGCAATAAATTAGGGCTAGGATTTGAGCTATGGTTAGTGTTAGGATTAGGCCTAGAGTTAGGGCTAGGTTTAGTGTTAGTGATAGTGTTAGGGTTAGGGATAGGGGAAAGGATGTGGTTTTACCTAGGTTCAGAACTAGGGTGAGGGGTTGAAATTAGGGTTTGGGCTAGGGTTCGGGTTCAGGTTAGGGTTAAGGCTAGGTTTAGGGCTAGGATGAGGGCTCTGCTTTGTGTTAGGTTTAAGGCAAGAATTAGGTAGAGTGCTAATGTCAAGTCTAAGGATACGGTTAGGGATACTGTTAGTGTTAGATTTATGCCTAGGTCTAGTTAAGGGTTATGTTTCGGGAAAGGATCAGTTTTAGAGCTAGGTGTGTTATTAGAGTCAGTGTCTTGTTCAGAGTTTGGGTTAAGTTTTGGTTTAGTTTTAGGGCTCAAATTAGCAATAGGGTTAGGATTAAGGTTAGAGTAATTGATAAGGTTAGGTTAGTGTTCAGGTTAGGTTTAGGTAAAAATAAGGTTAGTGTTAGCGATAGGTTTAGTGTTAAGCCTAAATGGATAGGGTTAGATTTATGTTTAGGACTAGGGTTAGTGTTAGGTTTAGCATAACTGTTAGGATTTGAGGTAGGATTAGGAGTACGGCAAAGGTTATGTTTAGAGTTGGTTCTGGGGTTAGGTTTAGAGTTCGGGTTAGTGTAGGTTTAGAGTTAGGACAAGGGTTAAGTTTACAGTTGGGGTTAGAACAGTTTTAGTGTTAGGGCTAGTGTTATCATGACATTTATAGTTAGGGTTTGGGTAATGAGTGGGGTTAGAACTATATTTAGAGCTATGTTTGGGTTAGGCTTGTGTTTCGGGTAATGGATAGGTTAGGGCTAGGGTTATAGTTAGGATTAAGGCTAGGGTTAGGGTTAGGTCTACTGTTAGTGTTAGGGTTAGGTTTAGATTAAGTGTTAGGATTTGAGCTATGGTTAGGGCTAGTGTGACGGTTAGGGTTAGTGTCAGGTCTA
>NW_026694567.1:0-11468 GCF_021218885.2 Marmota monax
TATATTTAGGATTAGGTTTAGGTCTCTTGCTAGTGTTAGTGTTAGGTTTAGGGTTAGGGTTACTGGTAGGGCTAGTGTTAGGTTTTGGATAAAATTTAGGGTCAGGTTTAAAACTAGGTTTAGTGTTAGGGTCAGAATAAGGGTTAGGGTTAGGGTTTGTGTTAAGTTTTGAGCTAGAATGAGGGCTAAGTTTAGTACTAGGAATGGAGTTAAGGTTTGGGGTAGGCATAGAATCAGGGTTAGGACTAGGGTAGCAATAGGATAAGGGTTTGACTAAGTGTAAGAAATAGGGTTAGAGCTAGGATTAGGACTAGGGATAAGGCTAGGGTTAGGGCCAGGGTTAGGGTTAGGGTTAAAGTTAGGGTTAAGCTTGAATTAGGGCTAGGTTTTGTGTTATGTTTAGGGCTATGGCTAATTTAGGAACTGGCATTACGATTAGGGCTAGTTATAGGGTTAGGTCTAGGGTGAGGTCTAGTGTTAGGATTAGGTTTAGGGATAGGGTGATATGTAGAGCTAGGGTTAGTGTTAAGGTCAGAGTCAGTGTTAGTATTAGTTCTAATTAGTTATTTAGGTTTGGTTTAGGTTAAGGTTTAGAGTCAGTTCTATGACTTGTTTTTGCTTGAGGGATAGGGCTAGGGTTAGGGCTAATTTTCAAAGTAGCATTAGGGTGAGAGGTAGTGTTAGGGTGTGGTTTAGGCTTAGGTTTAGGGTTATATTTAGAGTTCAGGTTAGATCTAGATTTGGGCTACAGTGAAAGATAGGGCTAGGGTTAGGTCTAGGGTTTGAATTATCCTAAGGGATAGGGTAAGAACTAGGGATAGTGCTAGGGCGAGAGTTAGAGTTAGTCTTAGTGTTAGGGTTAGATATAGGGTTAGAATTATGGATTAATTAGGGTTAGGATTAGAGCTAGGATTAGTATTAAGGCTGAGCGTAGGTTTATGGCTAGGGTTTTGGTTATGTTTATGGTTAGGTATGATGTTATAGGTAGCTTTAGAACTAGGGCGAGGGTTAAAATTAGGTTTAGGTCTATGGTTAGTTAGGGTTAGGTTTAGGATTAAGGCTAAGATGAGGGCTAGTATTTGGGCTAGAGTGTTCTAGTGTTAGGGCTTCATTAGGGCTATGGCTAATGTCAGGTCTAGGGTTATGGTTAGAGATAGTTTTAGGGTTAAGCTTATTAGTGTTATGATTATATTAATGGATATGGTTAGGTTTAGGGTTCAGGTTAGGTTTATGGTAATGTATAGGTTAGGGTTAGGAATAGGTTTAGGGTTATCCTAGGGTTAGCATTGGTTAGGATTAGGATTAGGGTAATGGATAGGGTTACAGCTGGGGTTAGGGCTAGGTTTATGGTTAGGATTAAGGCTAGGGTTAGGGTTAGGTTTTGGGTAATGGCAAGGGTTACAGTTAGGGTTAGGTTTAGGGTAAGTGTTAGGGCTAGAATTAGGTTTTTGGTTAGGGTTAAAGTTAGTGTTAGGGCTTCGATTAGGGATAGGTTTTGGGTTAGGTTAGGGCTAGATTTAGGGCTTCAGCTAATGTAAGAGCTAAGGTTGCAATTAGAACTTGTTTTAGGGTTAGGGTTAGGGTTAGGGCTAGGTATAGGTTCAGGTTTAGGTTTAGGTTTTGAGTGATGTTTAGAGGTAGGGTTAGTGTTAGGGTCAGAGTCAGGGTCAGGGTTTGTTTTAGGGTTGGGGATAGGACTCGAATTAGAGCTAGGTTTAGGGCTAGGTGTAGTCTTAGGGTTTGGTTAATGTTAAAGGTTAGGGTTAGGGCTATGGCTTGGTTGTTTTGTAGGGCTAGGGCTAGTTTTAGGATTAGCATTAGTATTTCTGCTTGTGTTAGTGAGAAGTTTAGCTTAGGGTTAGGGTTTGATTTAGAGTTAAGCTTAGATATAGGATTAGGGCTAGAGCTAGGAATAGGGCTAATGTAAAGGCAAGTGATAGGAATATGGTAAGGGATAGGGTTAGCACTAGAAATACGACTAGGGCGAGAGTTCGAGTTAGTCTAATGGCTAGGGTTAGGTTGGGTTTAGTAGTAAATTAGGGCTAGGTTTACGTCTAGCATTTGTATTAGGTTTAGGCCTAGTTTTAGACTTAGGTTTAGGTTTGGGGATAGGGTTAGGTTTAGAGGAAGGGATGGGGTTAGAGCTAGTTTTACCGCTAGGTCGAAGGTTAGAATTTCAGTTAGGGCTAGGTTATGGTTTGGTTTAATAATAAGGCTAGGTTTAGGGCTAGGATGAGGACTAGGGTTTGTTTTAGGGTTATGGCAAGAATTACGGGTAGGGCTAGTGTCAGGTCTAGGCTTACCTTAGGGATAGATTGAGGGTTAGATTTATGGCTAGTTCTAGTGTAAGGGTTAGGTTTAGGGTAAGGGTCAGGTTTAGAGCTAGGGGTATTATTAGGGTAAGAATTAGGTTCCAGGTTTAGTTTAGGTTAGGGTTTAGGGTTAGAGCTTGAATTATCATTAGGGTTTACTTAGGGTAATGATATGTTTTGGTTTAGGGTTCATGTTAGGTGTAGGGTAATTGATAAGGTTAGAGTTAGCAAAAGGGTTAGGGTTAGGCCTAGGTTTATGTTTGTGTTAGGATTAAAGCTAGATTTGGGGTTTGGATGAGGGCTAGGTTTTGTGTTAGGGTTAGGGCAAGTTTAGAGATAGTGATAATGTCAGGTTTAGGGTTACAACTACGGATAGTTATATGGTTAGTTTCATGGCTAGGTCTAATATTAGGTTTAGCGTAAGGATCATGTTCAGTGTAAGGTGTACTTTTAGGGTCAGGGTCAGGTTTCAGTTTTGTGTTAGGTTAATTATTAGGATTATGGCTCAAATTAGCATTAGGGTTAAAATTAGGGTGTGGTTAATGGATAGGTTTAGGTTTAGGATTTACGTTAAGATTCGGGTAATTGGTAGGGTTAGGGTTAGTGATAGGGTTAGGGTTAGGCCTTGGGTTAGCATTTGGGTTAGGGTTATAGTTAGGGTAATGAATAGCATTAGAGCTAGGATTAGACCTAGGGTTTTGGATAGAATTAAGGCTAGAGTTAGGGTTAGGGGTATGGCTAGGTCTAGGATTAGGATTTGGGTTAGGTTTAGGGTAAAGGATATGTTTTGAGGTAGAGTTAGAGCTAGGGTGAGGGTTAGGTTTAGGATTATGTCTAGGGTTAGATTTATGGTTAAGGTTAGGTTTAGTGTTAGGGTTAGGGCTAAGGTTATCTTTAGAGTTAGGTTAATGGATAGGGTTAGATGTCAGGTTAGGATTAGGCATAGTTTTAGGTTTAGGGTTAGTGTTAGGGCTAAGATTATCATTAGAGTTAGGGTAATGGATAGGGTTAGATTTCAGGTTAGTGTTAGGGGTAGTTTTAGGTTTAGCGTTAGTGTTATGGTTTGGGCTAGGGTTAGTGTCAGAGTAAGGGTTAGGGTTTTATCTAGGGTTAAGTCTACAATGAGGGTTAGCTTTAGGGTTATGTCTAGTATTAGGTTTAAAATTAGGATTAGAGCTAGATTTATCATTAGGGTTAAGGTTTGGTTTAGGGTAATGGATAATTTTAGAACAGTATTAGGCTAGTGTTAACATTATGATTAGAGTGAGGATTAGGATTATGTTTAGGGATAGGGATGGGGATATGTTTAGGGTTCGGTTTTGGGTTTTAACTAGGGTTAGTTCTAAGTCGAGGTTTAAGGTTAGCATGAGGGTTAGGCTTAGGATAAGGGAAAAGTTTAGGTTAGGGTTAGGGTTACACTTTGGGCTAAATTTAGCCCTAGGATTAGGGCTAGGTTTTGTGTTAGGTTTAGAGCTAGTTTTGGTGCTATGGTAAAGTAAGGGTGATGTTTAGGGTTATGGCTAGGTCTAATGTTAGGTTTAGGTTTTGGTTAGGGTCAGTTTTATAGCTAGGGTTAGTGTTAGAGTCAGGGTCTGTGTTTGGATTAGGGTTATGGTTAGGGCTAGAGCCAGAATTAGGATTGGTTAGGTCTAGAGGTAAGATTAGTGTTTGGCTTAGGTTAAGGGTTATCATTAGAGCTAGGGCTAGGTTTTTGTTTAGGTCTTAGCTAAAGATATGTCTAGATTTAGGATTAGGTTTAATCTAGGGCTAGTTTTAGGGTTAGGTTTAGATATAGGGTTATGGGTAGGGCTAGTGTTAGGGTTTGGTTTAAGTTCAGGGTCAGAATAAGGGTCCAGGATGGGGTTAGGATTTGGGTTATGGTTATAACAAGAAAGAGGGCTAGGGTTAGGACTAGTAATAGGGTTAGGGTTTGGGTTAGACTAAGGATTAGTTTTAGGACTAGGGTTAGCATTAGGGTTGGAATTTGGCTAGGGTAAAGATAAGGTTAGAGCTAGGTTAGAGCTAGGGTTCTGGTTAGGGTTAGGGCTAGTGTTAGGGTTAGGGTTATGGTGAAAGCTAGGGTTAGGTATCAGATTTGGGCTAGGTTTTGGTTAGCATTAGTTTTAAGATTATGGCTAGTGTATGATCTAGTGTTATGATTAGAACTAGTTTTAGAATTAGGGTTAGGACTAGGTCGAGTGTTAGAGTAAGTTTTAGGTTTAGGGTGATGTTTAGAGGTAGGGTTAGTGTTAATGTCAGAGACAGGTTCAGACGTAGTTTTAGGGTTAATATTAGGACTCGAATTAGTTCTAGGCCTAGGGCTAGAGGTAAGGTTAAGGTTTGGTTTAGGTAAAGGTTTAGGGTTAGTGTTATGGTTCAGTTTTGTTTTAGGTCTAAGCCTTTGGTTAGGGCTTGTTTTAGGATTAGCGTTTGGGTTAGGGCTAGGGTTAGGGTTAGGTTTAGGTGTAGAATTAGATTTAGATTTAGTGTTAAGTTTAGATATAGGGTTAGGGCAAGGTTTAAGGTCAGGGCTAGTGTTATTCTAGACTATGGCTAGGAATAATGTTATGGTAAGTGATATGGTTAGAGTTAGGGCTAGGGCTAGGGTGGAGTAGTCTTGAAGCTAGGGTTAGGATTAGGTTTAGAATTAGTGGGAGGGTTAGTGTTAGGGTTAGTCCTAGGGTTAAGGTTAGGGGCTAAAGTTAGTGTAAGGGTTAGGGTTTGGGTTAGGTTTAAGGTAAGCAATGTGGTTATAACTAGGTTTAGGGCTAGGGAATGTGTTAGAATTAGTGTTAGGGTTATGATTAAGGCTAGGTTTTGGGCTAGGATGAGAGCTAGTGTTCGTGTTAGGGTTAGGGCTAGAATTCGGGCTAGGGCTAATGTCAGGTCTAGGGTTACAGTTAGGAATATGTTTTGGGTTATGTTTATGGTTAGGTCTAGTGTAAGGGTTAGATTTAGAGTAAGGATCAAGTTTTGTGCTATGTGTATTATTAGGGTCAGTGTACAGCTTAAGGTTTGGTTTAGGTTAAAGTATAGGTTTAGGGCTCGAATTAGCATTAGTGTTAGGGTTAGGGTTAGGGTGATGAATAGGCTTAGGATTAGGGTTCAGGTTAGTTTTAGGGCAATGGATAGGTTTAGGGATTTTGATAGGCTTAGGGTTAAGCCTAGGCCTAATATTAGGGTTAGGATTATTGTTAGGGTAATGGATAGAATTAGAACTAGGGATAGGGCTAGGGTTATGGTTAGGATTAGGGCTAGGGTTAGGGTAGTGGATATAATTAGAGCAATGGTTAGGTCTATGGTTAAGGTTAGGATTAGGGCTAGTGTTAGGTTAGTGTTTGGGATAAGACTTGGGTTATGTTAAAGGTAAAGTTTAGGCTTTCAGCTAGGGTTAGGTCTAAAGCAAGGCTTAGGGTTAGGTTTAGGGCTAGGGTTAGATTTAGGTTTATGCTTAGGGCTATGTTCAGCCCTAGGATTAGGGCAAGATTTTGTGTTAGCTTAGGCCTAGGGTTAAGGCCATGGGTAATGTAAGAGCTAGGGTTATGATTAGGGCTAGTTTTAGGGATAGGGTTATGTCTAGGTTTAGTGTTAGGTCTAGGTTTTGGGTTAGTGTCAGGTTTAAAGCTAGGTTCAGTGTTAGAATCAGGGTCAGTTTTTGGGATAGGGTTAGGGTTAGGGTTAGAGCCAGAATTAGCACTAGGTTTAGGTCTAAGAGTAGGGTAAGTATTCGGTTTATGTTAAGACTTATTGTAGGGCTAGTGCTAGGTTTTTGTTTAGGTCTAAGGCTAGAGTTATAGCTATATTTAGGATTAGCTTTGGGTCTAGGTCTAGTGTTAGGCTTAGTTATAGGTATAGGGTTACCAGTAGGGCTAGTGTTAGGATTTGGTTTAACTTTAGGGTCAGATGAGGCTCAGGGTTAGGTTTAGAGGTAGAATGGTGGCTAGGGTTAAGACTAGTAATATAGTTAGAGTTTAAGATAGGCTATGGATTAGGATTAGAACTAGGATTAGCCTTTGGGTTAGGGTTTGGCTTAGTGTAAGTAATAGGGTTAGAGTTAGGGTTAGGGCTAGTGTTAGGGTGAGAGTTAGGGGGAGTTTAGGGTTAAACTTAGGGTTAGGGCTCGGATTAGGGGTAGAATTTGTGTTAGGGTTAGGGCTATGTTTAGGACAATGACTAATGTATGAACTAGGGTTTTGATTAAGGCTAGTTTTAGGGTTAGATTAAGGCTAGATGTAGTGTTATTAATGTTATTAATGTTATTAATGTTAGGGTGATTTTTAGAGCTAGGATTAGTGTTACGGTCAGTGTAAGAGTCAGGGTTAGTTTTAGACTTAGTTTTAGGGCTAGTTGTAGGGTTAGCGTCTGATTTAGGTTAAGGGTTAGGATTAGGGCTATGGCTTGGTTTTGGTTTATGGCTAGTGCTATGGATAGGGCCATTTTAGGATTAGCATTATAGTTATGGGTAGTGTTATGGTTTGGTTTAGGCTTATTGTTATAGTTAAATTTAGAGTTAGGTTTAGATTTAGACTTAGGCTTAGATCTAGAGTTAGGATTAAGGCTACCGATAGAACTAGGACTAGGGCTTGGGCAAGAGTTTGAGTTAGTCTAATGGCTAGGTTTAGGGTTAGGATAGGATTAAATAAAGACTAGGATTAGCACTAGGCTTTGGGTTAGGCCTAGGTTTAGGGCAAGGGTTAGAGTTAGTTTCTGTGTTAGGGTTAGTGCTAGGGTTAGGGCAATGGTTAAAGTAAGAACTAGGGTTACCATTAGGGTTAGTTTTAGTGTTAGGGTATGGTTTAGGTTTAGTGTTAGGGTTAGGTTTAAGGTTAGGGTGATATTTATAGCTAGGTTTTATGTTAGGATAGGAGTCAGGGTCAGGTGGAGTGTTAGGGTTAGAGTTAGGACTTGAATTAGGGCTAGGTTACTTTTAGGGTTCACTTTGAGTTGAGGGCGGTGTTTAGAGGTAGGGTGAGTGTTAGGATATGAGTCAAGGTCAGGGTTGGTTTTAAGGTTAGGGTTAGGACTCGAATTAGGGCTAGGGTTAGGTCTAGTTGGGGTGTTAGGGTTTGGTTTAAGTTATGGTTTAGGGTTAGGGTTAACACTCGGTTTTGTTTTATTCCTAGGGTTAGGATTAGGTCTAGTGTTAGTGTTAGGCTTAGGCTTAGTGTTTGGGTTAGGGTTAAATTTGGATATAGGGTTAGATCTAGGGCTAGGGATAGAACTAATGATAGGGCAAACATTATGGCTAGGGTTAGGGATATGGTAAGGGATAGGGTTAGAACTAGGGATAGGGCTAGGGCGAGAGTGAGTCTTAGGGATAGGGTTAGGGTTAGGGTTAGAGATAGAGCTCAATTAGGGCTACGGTTAGGGCTAGGTTTAGGTCCTTGGCCCATTTGTTGACTGGGTTATTTGTTATCTTATTGTCTAATTTTTTGAGTTCTTTGTATACTCTGGATATTAGGGCTCTATCTGAAGTGTGAGGAGTAAAAATTTGTTCCCATGATGTAGGCTCCCTATTTACCTCTCTTATTGTTTCTCTTGCTGAGAAAAAAACTTTTCAGTTTAAGTAAGTCCCGTTTGTTGATTCTTGTTATTAACTCTTGTGCTATGGGTGTCCTATTAAGGAATTTGGAGCCCGACCCCACAATATGTAGATCGGAGCCAACTTTTTCTTCTATCAGACGCAGAGTCTCTGATTTGATATCTAGCTCCTTGATCCACTTTGAGTTAACTTTTGTGCATGGCGAGAGGAGGGGATTCAGTTTCATTTTGTTGCATATGGATTTCCAGTTTTCCCAGCACCATTTGTTGAAGATGCTATCCTTCCTCCATTGCATGCTTTTAGCTCCTTTATCAAATATAAGATAGTTGTAGCTTTGTTGATTACTCTCTGTGTCCTCTATTCTGTACCATTGGTCCACGCGCCTGTTTTGGTACCAGTACCATGCTGTTTTTGTTACTATTGCTCTGTAATATAGTTAGAAATCTGGTATCGCTATACCGCCTGATTCCCACTTCCTGCTTAGAATTGCTTTTGCTATTCTGGGTCTTTTATTTTTCCATATGAATTTCATGATTGCTTTATCTATTTCTACAAGAAATGCCGTTGGGATTTTGATTGCCATTGCATTAAACCTATACAGAACTTTTGGTAATATTGCCATTTTGATGATGTTAGTTCTGCCTATCCATGAACAGGGTATATTTTTCCATCTTCTAAGATCTTCTTAGACACTTCTCAGAGGAGGACATACAATCAATCAACAAGTACATGAAAAAATGCTCACCATCTCTAGCAGTCAGAGAAATGCAAATCAAAACCACCCTAAGATACCATCTCACTCCAGTAAGATTGGCAGCCATTATGAAGTCAAACAACAACAAGCGCTGGCGAGGATGTGGCGAAAAGGGTACTCTTGTACATTGCTGGTGGGACTGCAAACTGGTGCGGCCAATTTGGAAAGCAGTATGGAGATTTCTGGGAAAGCTGGGAATGGAACCACCATTTGACCCAGCTATTGCCCTTCTCGGACTATTCCCTGAAGACCTTAAAAGAGCGTACTACAGGGATAATGCCACATCGATGTTCATAGCAGCACAATTCACAATTGCTAGACTGTGGAACCAACCCAGATGCCCTTCAATAGATGAATGGATAAAAAAAAATGTGGCATTTATACACCATGGAGCATTACGCAACACTAAAAAATGACAAAATCATGGAATTTGCAGGGAAATGGATGGCACTAGAGCAGATTATGCTTAGTGAAGCTAGCCATTCCCTAAAAAACAAATACCAAATGTCTTCTTTGATATAATGAGAGCAACTAAGAACAGAGCAGGGAGGAAGAGCAGGAAGAAAAGATTAACATTAAACAGAGACATGAGGTGGGAGGCAAAGGGAGAGAAAAGGGAAATTGCATGGTAATGGAGGGAGACCCTCATTGTTATACAAAATTACATATAAGAGGTTGTGAGGGGAATGGTAAAATAAACAAGGAGAGAAATGAATTACAGTAGATGGGGTAGAGAGAGAAGATGGGAGGGGAGGGGAGGGGGGATAGTTGAGGATAGGAAAGGTAGCAGAATACAACAGTTACTAATAGGGCATTATGTAAAAATGTGGATGTGTAACCAATGCGATTCTGCAATCTGTATTTGGGGTAAAATTGGGAGTTCATAACCAACTTGAATCTAATGCATGAAATATGATATGTCAAGAGCTTTGTAATGTTTTGAACAACTAATAAAAAATAAATAAAATTTAAAAAGGGCTAGGTTTAGTGTTTAGTTTAAGCCTAGGGTAGGGATAGGTTTTGGGTTAGGGTTTAGAGTTAGAATTTAGAGTTTAGGTTTAGAGTTAGGGCAAAGTTTGGGGTAAGGGATGGCTTTTTAGCTATGTTTAGAGGTAGGGTGAGTGTTATAATTAGGATGAGGACTATGTTTAGGCTTAGGGTTATGATAAACTAGGTTTAGGGCTACGATGAGGGCTAGGGTACTTTTTTTTAGGGTTAGGGATAGGATTAGTGCTAGAGCTAATTTCAGGTACAGAATTATGGTTAAAGATAATTTTAGGGTTAGGATTATGGGTACGACAAGTGTAAGGGTTAGGTTTAGGGTTAGTGTCAGGTTTAGAGCTAGGGGTATTATTAGAGTCAAGTTCTGGGTTAGGGTTTGGGATAGGTTAAGGTTTAAAGTTAGTGCTCAAATTAGCATTAGGGTTATGGTTATGGTTATGGTAATGGATAGAGTTAGAAATCAGTTCAGGGCTAGGGTCATGGTTATGATTAGGGCTAGGTTTTGGGTTAAGTTAGTGCTAGGGTTAGGGTTACGGCTAATGTAAGTACTAGGGTCATGATTATGGCTATTTTTAGTGTTTTAGGGCTAGGTTTAGTGTTAGGTTTATGGTTAGGATTAGGGTGATGTTTAGACCTCGGGTTAGTGTTATGGTCAATGTAAGGATCAGGTTAGTTTTAGCGTTTGGCTTAAAACTCAAATTAAGGCAGGGGTTAGGGCTAGGTGTAGAATTAGGGTTTGGTCTAGGTTAAGGGTTAGGTTAGAGCTTTGGCTCGGTTTAGTTTTAGGGCTAGGGTTAGGGTTAGGGCAAATTTTAGAATTAGTGTTAGGGTTAGGGCTAGTCTTAGATTTAGGCTTAGGCTTTGGTTTAGGGTTAAATTAAGAGTTAGATGTTTATCTAAGGTTAGTGCTAAGGCTAAGGATAGGGCAAGGGTTAGGACTAGGATTTGGCATAGGGTTAGGTTTATGGGAAGGGAGATGATTAGAATGAGTGATAGGGCCATTGTGAGAGTTAGAGTTATTCTTAGGGCTAGGGTTAGGGTTTGGGTTAGGGATAGGGCTAAATTACGGCTAGGGTTAGAGTTAGGGCTAGGGTTAGAGCTAGTTTTAGAATTAGCATCAGGGTTTGAGCTAGTTTTAGGCTTAGGCATTGAGTTAGGTTTAGATTTAAAGTTAGTTTTCAATCTAGTGTTAAAGCTAAAGCTAAGGCTAAGGCAATCATGACAACAAGGGTTAGGGTTAGAGTTAGGGTTACATTTAGGGTAAGGGATGTAGTTTTGGCTAGGTTTAGGGCTAGGGCAAAGATTAGTATTAGGGTTATGGCTAGAGTTAGGGTTAGGTTTATGATTAAGGCTAAGTTTGTGTCGAGGATAAGGTTTAGGGTTTGTGTTAGCATTAGGGATAGTATTAGGGCTAGGGCTAATGTCAGTTGTAGGGTTATAGTTAGGGCTAGATTTAGTGTTAGGTTTATGGCTTGGTCCAGTGTAAGGATTAGGTTGAGGGTAAGATTCAGGTTTATATCAAGGGTTATATTTAGGGTCAGGGTCAGGTTTAGGGTTTGGGTTATGTTAGGGTTTCGGTTTAAGATAATGACAGGGTTGGTTTTAGGGTTTAGGTTTGGTTTACTGTAATGGATAGGGTTAGGGTTAGGTCTAGGGTTAGCTTAAGGTTAGGGTTACTGATAGGGTAATGGATAGGTTTAGATTGAAATTTAGGGCTACAGTTATGTATAGGATTAGGGCTAGTATTGGGTTAGGCTTAGGTTTAAATTTAGGGTTAAAGCTAGGTTTAGGCCTTGGATTAAGGCTCGGTTTTGGGTTAGGTTAGGGCTAGTGTTAAGCGTACGGCTAATGTATGAAG
>NW_026694568.1:0-39773 GCF_021218885.2 Marmota monax
AGGTTTAGGTTTAGGGTTAGGGTTATCTTTAGTGTTATGGTTTGGGTTAGGGTTAGGTTTAGGGTTAGTGATAGGGTTAGTGTTAGGGTTAGTGTTATTATTAGGTTAAGGGTTATGGTTAGGGTTCTCGTTGAATTTACATTTGATTAAGAGTTAAGGTTAGGATTAGGGTTAGGGTTAGTGTTAGTGTTAGGGTTAAGTTTTGTGTTAGGATCAGTGTTAGTGTTAACATTTCAGTTAAGATTAGGGTTATTTTATTGTTAGATTAGGGTTTGGGTGAGTGTTACGGTTAGGATTAGGGTTAGTGTTACTTTTAGGGTTAGGGATATGGTTAATGATAATGATAGGGTTAAGGTTAACAGTTAGGGTTAGGGTTAGGTTTAGGGTGAGGTTTAGGGTTAGTGATAGATTATAGTTAGTGTTAGTGTTAGGATTAGGGTTAGGTTAGGTTTAGGGTAATTTTAGTAATAGAATTATGGTTCTGGTTAGGGTTTGTGTTAGGATAAGGGTTAGGGTTTGAGTTATAGTTAGGATTAGGGTTAGTTTTCGTGTTTGTGTTAGGGTTAGGTTTAGGGTTAGTGTTAGGTTTAGGGTTAGGGTTAGGTTTAGTGACAGGGTTAGTGTTAGGGTTAGGATTAGTGTTAGTGTTAGGTTTATGGTTACGTTTAGGGTTAGGGTTAGTCTTAGGGTTACAGTTAGTGTAGCTTTAGTGGTAGGGTTAGGTTAGTGATAGGGTTAGTGTTAGGGTTATGGTTAGGTTTAGGGTTGGGGTTACGGTTAGGGTTAGTGTTAGGATTAGGGTTAAGATTAGGTTTAGGGTTAGTGTTAGAGTTAGGGTTAGGATTTGTGTTAGTAATAGGGTTAGGGTTAGTGTTAGGATTAGGGTTAGGGTTCCTGCTAGTGTTAGTGTTAGTGTTACGGTTAATGTTAGGTTTCGTGTTAGGGTTACTGTTAGTGTTAGGTATAGTGTTAGGTTTAGGGTTAGTGTTAGGGTTAGGATTAGGGTTAGGGCTAAGGTTTGGGTTAGGGCTAAGGTTTGGGTTAGGGTTAGGATTAGTGTTATGGCTAGAGTTAGGGTTAGGCTTAGTGTTAGGTTAAGGTTAGTTTTAGGTTTAGATTTATGTTTATTGTTAGGGTCAGTGTTAAGTTTCGGTAAGGGTTAGGGTTAGTTTTGGGTTTGATTTATGGTTATGGTTTGTGTTAGGGTTTGTGTTCGGGTTAGGGTTAGGTTAGGGTTATGGTTAGGTGTAAGGTTAGGGTTAGGGTTAGGATTAGTGTTAGTGTTAAGTTTAGAATTAGTGTTAGGGTTAGCATTAATGTTAGGGTTAGAGGTAGGTGTAGGGTAAGATTAAGGGTTAGAGTTAGGGTTACGTTTAGTGTTAGTGTTAGCTTTAGGGTTAGGGATTGGGTTAGGGTTAGGTTTAGGTTTAAAATTTGGATTAGGGTTAGGGTTATGGTTAGAGTGAGTGTTAGGTTTAGGTCAGGGTGTGTTTTAGGCTTAGTGTTAGGGTTTGTGTTATGGTTAGGTTTAGTGTTAGGTTAGGGTTATAGTTTGGATTAGGGTTAGGTTTAGGGTTAGGCTTAGGGTTAGTGTTAGGTTAGGGTTAGAGTTAGGGATAGGTTTAGGGTTAGGGTTAGAGTTAGGGTTAGGTTTGGGGTTAGGGTTAGAGTTATGTTAAGGGTTAGGTTTGGGGTTAGTGTTAGTGTTAGGGATAGGGTTAGGGTTAGTGATAGGGTTAGGTTTAGGGTTCCTGTTAGAATTAGGGTGAGTTTTAGGCTTAGGTTTAGTGTTAGGTTTAGGGTTAGTGTTAGTTTTAGTGTTTGGGTTAGAGTTAGGGTTACGGTTAAGAATAGGTTAAGGTTAGGGATAGGTTTAGGGTTAGTGTTAGGCTTAGTGTTAGGGTTAGTGTTATGGTTAGGGTTAGGTTTAAGTTTACTGATAGGGTTAGAGTTAAGGATAAAGTTAGTGTTAGGTTAAGGCTTACGGTTAGGATTAGTGTTAAGTTTGTGTTTATTTTTAAGATTAGTGTTAGTGTTACTGTTTGATTAGTGTTAGGTTTAGAGTTAGTGTTCGGGATATGTTTAGTGTTAGTGTTAGGGATAGGTTTAGGTTTGGTTTTAGGTTTAGTGTTAGGGTTAGGGTTAGGATTAGTGTTAGGGTCAGTGTTAGTGTTATGGATAGGGTTAAGGTTAGTGTTAGGGTTAGTTTTAGGGTTAGGGTTAGGGGTAGGTTTCGTGTTAGGGTTAGGGTTAAGGTTAGGGTTAGGATTAGGGTAAGTGTTAGGGTTAGGGTTATGGTTACACATAGAGTTAGTTTTAGGGTTACGGTTAGGATTAGTGTTAGTGTTAGGGTTTGTGTTATGGTTACTGTTAGGGTTAGCGTTAGGTTTTGTGTTAGGATGAGGGATAGGGTTAGTGTTAGGGTTAGATTTAGTGTTAGGGTTTGTGTTACGGGTAGTGTTAGGGTTAGGATTATGGTTTGTGTTAGGGTTAGGATTAGGTTTAACGTTAGGTTTAGTGTTAGGATTAGGGCTCGAGTTAGCATTAGGGTTAAGGTTACATTTAGGATAATGATATTTTAGTGGTAGAATTAAGGTTAGTTTTAGGGTAATTGACAGGTTAGGTTTAGGGATAGTGCTAGGGTCAGCCTGAGGATTAGCATTAGGGTTAGTGTAAGGGTTTGGGTAATGGATAGTGTAGAGCTAGGGTTAGGGCTATGTTTATAGTTAGAGTCAGGGCTATGGATAGGATTAGGTTTAGGTTTAGTGCAAGGATTAAAGTTAGGGTTAGGTTTAGTGTAAGGGTTAGGACTAGGTTTAGGATTCAAGTTAGGGTTAAAGCTAGGGTTGGGTCTTGGATTAGGGCTAGGTTTTGGGTTATGTTAGGGCTCTCTTAGAGGGATACAGGTACTGTAAGAACTAAGGTTATGATTCGGGCTAGTTTTAGGGTTACATTTAGGGCTATGTCTAGTTTTAGGATTAGGTTTAGTTTTAGGGTGATGTTTTGAACTAGGGTTAGTGTTAGGGTCAGAGTCAGGGTAACGGTTCCTTTTATGGTTAGGGATAGGACTCAAATTAGGGGTAGGCTTAGGGCTAGATGTAGGGTTAGGATTTGGTTTATGTTAAGGTTTAGGGTTGGTCCTATGGCTCGATTTTGTTTTAGGACTAAAGCTAAAGTTAAGTGTAGTTTTATGATTAGCATTAGTGTTATTGCTACTGATAGGGTGAGTTTAGGCTTAGGAGTAGATTTAGAGTTATGGTTAATTCTAGGGTTAGGGCTATGGCTAGTGTTAGAGCTAAGATTAGGGCTAGTGTTTGGGTTATGGTAAAGGATAGGATTAGAACTAGGAATAGGGCTATGGCAAGAGTTAGACTTAGGGTTAGAGTTTGGTTTAGAGTTAGGGCTAAATTAGGGCTAGGAATAGGTCTAGAGTTAGTGTTAGCCTTAGGCCTAGGATTGGGACTATGTTTATTGTTAGTTTAGGGGAAGGGATGCCTGTTTGATTTCCACCTCCATTTCCATTTACCTGTAGGTGTCAAAATGAAGTGAAACCTTAAAATACAAAGTGTTCATGATAATGAAACATTGAATTGAGAAGAACATACCTTGGGAGCATACTAAGGCTAGATAAAAGATGACTCCTGCCCAGTATCAAATAAATTTTAACAAAACTAACTCTCACCCTAAAATTACCTCTAACCCTAGCCCTAGCCATAACCCTAAACCTAACATTAACCCTAACCTGATTAGAGAACCATTGATCCTACACTTCCCACATTTGGGGAGCCTTGTGGGGCAAGCTAAGTGATGAATCCTATCCAACATCAAACAAATCTGACCAAATAATTA
This sequence comes from Marmota monax, assembly GCF_021218885.2. Lineage (NCBI taxonomy): Eukaryota > Metazoa > Chordata > Mammalia > Rodentia > Sciuridae > Marmota > Marmota monax. The sequence goes on from NW_026694568.1 coordinate 3,850, forward strand.
TGGGAGGTATTTCAATACATGCATATTTTCCTGTTTTCTCCTAAAGGGCTCTCAGATTAAGTGGTTTTTGCATGCTTAAGCATAGGCCTACTTTTACAAGGATCATACCAGAGTCCCTAGAGAGAACTGATGGAGTGTGTGAAGTTTCAATAAGCTAGCACAAACCCTGTTTGATTTTCAACTCCATTAACTTTCCCATATAGGTCAAAATGAAGTGAAATCTTAAAATACAAAATGTTCCTGACAGCGAACCTGTGAACGGAGAAGGCCTAAACCTGGGGAACAGAGTAAATCTAGCTAAAAGATGAATCCTGCCAAGTATCAAAGAATTTTGAATAAAACTAACTTTAACCCTAACACTAGCTCTAACCCTAGCTCTTCCCTAACCCTAACATTTTTATGAAACCTTTGACTGTAGAATTTCCAAACTTGGGCAGCCTCGTGGGGAAAGCTAAGGGATGAATGCTGAGCAGTATCAAAGAAATCTGTCCAAAAAGTTGATGGAATATATCAGTACATGCATATTTCCCTGTTATCTCCTAAAGGAATCTTGGATAAAGTTGTTTTTACTTGCTTCAGCTTAGGCCTACTGTCACAAGAACAAACCAGAGATTGCTCACAGAGAATTGATGGAGTGTGAATTTTCAAGCAGCTAGCACCAATGCTGTTTGATTTTCAACTCCATTTCCATTTACCTGTATAGGACAAAATGAACTGAAACTTTAAAATACAAACTGTTCCTTACAGTGAACCATTGAACCCAGGAGGCCCATACAGGTGGAGGAGAGTAAGAAAATAATGAATCCTGCCCAGTATCAAAGAAATTTTTTTAAAAAGTACCTCTAATCCTAATACTAGCTTTAACACTAGCCCTAACACTATCTTTAACACAAACCCTAACCTGATTGAAAAACTGATGATCCTAGAAGTTCCAAACGTGGGGAGCCTAGTGGGCTAAGCTATCAGATGAATCCTATGCAGTATCAAAGAAATATGACCAAATAATTGAGGTGGTATTTCAGTTCATGCATATTTCTCTGTTTTCTGCTAAAGGGCTCTCAGATAAAGTTGTTTTTGCCATCTTCATCCTAGGGCTAGTTTCACAAAGAACCAGAGAGTTCCCACAGAGAACTGATTCAGTGTTTGAAGTTTCAAGCAGCTAGCACCAACTCGGTTTGATTTCAACCTCCATTTTCATTTACCTATATAGGTCAATATGAAGTGAAACCTTAAAATACAGAGTGTCCCTGTTAGCAAACCATTGAAATGAGAAAGTCCAAACCTGAGGAACATATTAAGGCTAGGTAAATGATGACTCCTTCCAAGTATCAAAGTAATTTGTACAAAACTTACTCTCATCCTAACACTACATCTAACACTAGCCCTAACCCTAAACATAACACTAACCCTAACCTGATTAGAGAGCCATTGATCCTAGAAGTCCCACACTTGAAGAGCTTTGTGGGGAAAGCTAAATAATGAATCCTACTCAGTATCAAACAAATATGACAAAATAATTATGGGAGGAATTTCAGTGCATGCATATTCCCTGCTTTCTCCTAAAGGGCTCTCGGATAAAGTTGGTCTTTGCATGCTTCATCTTAGGCCTACACTCACAAGGAACATACCAGAGTGTCCCCCACAAAGAATTGAGGGTGTGTGTGTGCAGTTTCAAGCAGCTAGCATAAACTCTATTTGATTTCCAGGTCCATTTACATTTACTCATATAGGTCAAAATGAAGTAAATTGAAAACATTAACAGTTTCACACAGAAAACAGTTGAACCAAAAGGCCTAAATCTGGGAAACAGAGTAAGGTTAGTTAAAGATGAATCCTGGATTGTATCAAAGAAATTTGAGTAAAGTATCTCTAACCATAATTCTACCTCAAAACTGAGCCCTAATCCTAAAACTAAACATTAACATAGCCCTATCCCTGACCTTAACTTTAACCCTAATTTTAACTGTAACCATTGGCCAAAGCCTAGATCTAACTTTATCCATTACCATAACCCTAACCCGAACCCTAATGCTAAATGTAGCCCTAACCCTATCATTTACCCTATACCTGCTCTAACCCTAACCCTCGCCCTAGCCCTAAATCTAGCTCCAACCATAACACTTACCCTAAACTTAACCCTAACTCTAGGCCTAAACATAACCCCAACTCTAACCCTAACACTATCCCTAATCCTAACCATAAACGTAGCCCTAAACCTAGCTGCAATCCTATCTTTTACCCTAAACTTAAGCCTAACCAAATGTTAAAAATAGGACTAAACCTAACTGTATAGCATACCTAAGGCTATTCAAAACCTTAAACCTATCCTGAACCCTAAACCTAACCATATCCATTACTCTGAACCTAATGCTAATTAAAGCCTTAACTCTAAACCTTAACCAAAACCAATCCCTAATCCTGACCCTGAATGTAATAAGACACCTAGCTCTAAACCTGACGTTTACCCTAAACCTAACCCTCACAGTAGACCTGTTCATAACCAAACCCTACAACTACCCGTAACTGTAATGCTAGACCTGATATTAGACATAGCCTTAATCCTAGACCTAGCCATAGCACAAACCCTCATCTGAGCCATAAACCTAGTCTTAATCCTAACCCTCACCATAACCCTAACCCAAGACCAAATCCTAACCATAACCCTAGCCCTAACCTTAATATAACTGTATCCATTACCCTAAACATAACCCTTATCCTAATGCTAACCCTAAGCCTAACCCTAACCCTATCACTATCCACAAAAATATCAATTAACCTAAACCTAACCTGAACCCTAAACCTAACCCTATCTTTACCCTAAACCTAACCTTAACTCTAATTCAAGCTGTAACTCTAAACTAAAACCTAAACTAAGCCCTAACACTGACCCTGGTCCTAATAACTCCCCTAGCTCTAAACCTGACTCTTACCCTCTACCTAAACCTTACAATAGACCTAGCCATAAACCTTTCTGTAAAACCATCCCTATCTGTAACTCTAGATCTGACATTAGCCCTAGCCATAATTCTAGCCCTAGCCCTAACACAAACCCTCATCCGAGCTGTAAACCTAGCCTTAATCCTAACCCTCACCCTAAACCTAACCCAAGACTTAATCCTAACCATAATCGTAGCCCTAACCTTAACTGTATCCATTACCCTAAACATACCCTTACCCTAATGATAACCCTAGGACTAAACCTAACACTGTCACTATCCCCAAAACTATTAATTTTCCTACACCTAACCTGAACCCTAAATATAACCCTATTTTTACCCTAACCCTAAACCTAACTCTAATTCGAGCTGTAACCCTAAACTCAAACCTAAACCAAGCCCTAACACTGACTCTGGCCCTAATAATTACCCTAGTTCAAAACCTGACTCTTACCCTATACCTAACCAGTACAATAGACCTAGCTATAAACATTTTCCTAAAACTATCGCTAAGTGTAACCCTAGACCTGACATTAGACCTAGCAGTAATTCTAGCTCTAACCATGACACAAACCCTAGCCCTTATCCTAGCCCTAAACATAGCCTTTATTACAACCCTAAACCAAACTCTAGGCCTAACCCTGACACTAACCCTAGCCCTAATCTTAGCTATAATTTAGCCCTCTCCTTAACCCTAGTCCTAAGAATAACTCTAACTCTCACATTAGATCTTTCACTTGTTCTAATCCTTACTGTAACCCTAACCCTAGCCCTAACCCTTACCCTATCCTTGGCCCTAGCATTAACTTTAGACAAAACCTAACTCTAAATCAAGCCCTAACCCGAAGACTAAGCCAAACACTAACACCAGCCCAAATCATAACACTAATCCTAAAACTAGCCTTAACCCTAACCCTAGCCCTAAACAAAACCGAGTTATAGCTATAACACTAACCCTTAACCTAAACCAAACCCTAACCTTAAACCTAGCCCTAACACTAACCCTAATATGAGTTGTACGCCGAATCCTTAAACTAACCCTGTACCTGACACTGACCCTAACACTACTAGCTCTAAACATCACCCTAACCCTAAAACTAACCCTAACAATAACTCTAGCCTTAAAACCCTAAAACTAGCTCTAAACTTCACCCTAGAACTTACATTAGCCCTATCCCTAACCCTATCCCTAACTTAATTCAAAACCTAGCCCTAATGCTAGCTTTAACCCTAGCCCTATTCATAAACATAAACCTAGCCCTAAACCAATATCTAACTCTATCCATTACCATAACCAAAACCATAACCCTAATGCTAACCCTAGGCATGAACCTAAACCTATCTTTAATCTTAACCCAATCTATTACCCTGAACCTTACCTGAACCTAAACTTAACCTATCATTACCCTTACCCTAACACTAACACTAATTCAAGCCCTAACTTTAAACCTTAACCTATCCCAAACCCTAACCCTAACTCAAGACTTATTCCTAACCACAACCCTAGCCCTAACCTTCACTCTAACTGTATCCATGACCCTGAACATTACCCTTACCCTAATGCTAACCCTAGGCCTAACCCTAACCTTATCACTATCCCCCAAACTGTCAATTACCCTGACCTTGACCCTAATAAAACCCCTCGGTCTAAACTTGAACATAACCCTACACCTAACCCTTACTTTAGACGTAGCCATAATCCTAACCCTAAAACTATCTTTAACCATAATTCTGGACCTGAAATTGGCCCTAGCCCTAATCCTAGTCCTAAACCTAAAACAAACCCTAGCCCTCATCCTAGCCCTAAACCTAGCTTTAATCATGACCCTAACCCTAACCCTACCCCTAACCCTAATTCTACCCCTCACCCTATCTATATACCTAACTATAATGCCATCTCTTACCCTAATCTTAAACTTAAACCTAACCCTAACTCTAGACTTAAGCCAAACAATAAACCTAGCCCTAATCCTAGCACTAATTTAGCCCTATCTCTAAACCTAATACTAATCCTAGAACTGAGACTCACTCTAACTCTCGCCCTATACCTATCCCTAGTTCTAACCCTATCCCTTACCATAACCCTATCCCTAGCCCTAACCCTTGCCCCATCCTTAGTCCCATCCCTAACCCTACATCTAAACCTAACTCCAAATCTAACCCTAACCCTAAGCCTAAGCTTAACACTTACACTATCCCTAAACGTAATCCTAGGTCTAAACTAAAACCAAGCAATAGCTCTAACCATAAACACTAACTTAAACCAAACTCTAACACTAAACCTAGACCTATCCCTAGCCCTAATTCGAGTTCTAACACTAACTTTAAAACTAACACTGACCCTGACTCATATCCTAACACTCAACCTAGCTCTAAACACTGCCCTCACCTTAAACTGAACAAAAGAATAACCCTAACAATAATTTGAGTCCTATCCCTAACCCTAAAACGAACCCTGACCTGACTCTTATCCTAACACAAAACCTAGCTATAAATATCACCCTAAACTTAAACCTAACCTAACACTAAACCTAACCATAACACTAAAACTCACCTAAATTTAACCCTAGTTCTTACATTAGCTGTAGCCCTAATCCTATCCCTAAACCTAATACAAAAACTAGCCCTAATCCAAGACCTAAAAATAGATATATCCCTAACTCCAATCCTAACCATAGCCCTAACCCTAGCTCTAAACCAATCCCTTACCCTAAACAAAACCCTAAACCGAAGGGTAAACATAGACCTATCCCAATCCTTAGGCTAACCAAAACCAACTCTATTAATAGCCCTAACCCTAGCTCTCCTTCAAGCTCTAACACTATAACAAATTCTAACCCTTACTCTGACCCTTATACTGACCCTATCACTATTCCTAGGTCTAATTCTTACCCTAACTCTAACCCAAAACCTATGGTAATCCTATTCCTAGATCTAACCCTGAAGCTAACTCCAAGCCTAGCCCTAACCATAGCTCAGAAACTAACCCTTATGCTAAACATTACCCTAAACCTAACCATAGTTCTAACCCTCACCCTAACCCTAACTCAACACCTATTCCTAACCATAACCCTAGCCCTAACCTTCACTCTAACTGTATCCATGATCCTAAACATTACCCTTACCCTAATGCTAACCCTAGGCCTAACCCAAACCTTATCACTATCCCCCAAACTGTCAATTACCCTAAACCTAACCTGAACCCTAAACCTAACCTTATCATTACCCTAATGCTAACCCTAATGCTAATTCGAGCCCTAACCCTAAACTCAAACCTAAACCAAAGCCGAACACTGACCCTGACATTAATAATTTCCCTAGCTCTAAACCTGACTATTACCCTATACCTAACCCTTATACTAGACTTATACATAAACCTAACCCTAAAACTATCCCTAACCATAACCCTAGACCTGACTTTAGCCCTAGCCATAATCCTAGCCTTAACCCTAACACAAACCCTAGTCCTTATACTAGCCCTAAACATAGCCTTAATTATAACCTTAACCCTAACCCTAGGCCTCAACCTAACACTAACCATAGCCCTAATCATAGCCCTAATTTATCCCTATCCCTAACCATAACCCTAACCCTAGCCCAAAGACTAACTTTAACTCTTACACTAGCCCTAACTCTAGTTCTAACCCTATATATTACAGGAAGCCTAATCCTAGCCTGAACCATAGGTCTAACCCTAGCCCTATTCATATCCCTGGCCATAACCCTATATCTAACCCTAACTCTAAATCTAACCCTAAAAATAAGCCTAAGCCTAAACCTAACCCTAGCCCTAATCCTAAGGCTAATCCTAATACTAGTCCTAACCCTAGCCCTAGAACTAAAACCAAACTGAGCCATAGACCTAACCCTAACCCTTAACATAAACCAAGCCCTAATTCTACACCTAGCCCTAACCCTAGCAATAATCTGAGTCTTAAGTCAAACCCTAAAACTAATCCTCACCCTGACTCTGACCTTAGAACTAACCCCAGATCTAAACATCACCCTAACCCTAAACCTAAATCTAACACTAGACCTAGTCCTAACCCCTAACACTAAAATTAGCCCTAATCATAACCCCAGTACTTACATCACCTGTAACCCTAACCCTAGTCCTAAATTAACCCAAAACCTAGCTCTATTCTGAGCCCTAAAACTAGCTTTAACCCTAAACCTAACTATAACCCTATCACTAATTGTAACCATAACCCTAGCTGTAACCCTAGCTCTAACCCTATCCATTACCCTAACCATAACCCTAACCCTAGGCCTAAACCTAACCCTATCACTAACCTTCACCCTATCCATTACCCTAAATCTAACCTGAAAACTAAACCTAACCCTATCATTACTGATAGCCCTAACCCTAATTTTAACATTCGCCCTATCCCTAAACCTAGTTCTAACCCCATCATTTACACTAAACCTAACCCTAAGCCCAAAAGTAACCCTAGACCTAAACATAAACAGAAACCTAGCCCTACTCCTAGCCCTAATTAAGCCCTGTACCTAACCAAACCCTAAGCCTAGACCTAAGACGAACTCTCACTTTCACCCTAGCTCTATCCCTAGTTCTAATCCTATTTTTATCATAACCCTACTCCTAGCTATAAAACTAGAACTAACAATACCCATAAACTTAGCCTTAGACCTAACCCTAGATCTAATCCTAACTCTAAATCTAAATCTAAACCTAAGACTAAACTTAACCCTAACACTAGTCCTAAACCTAATGCTAATCTTAAAACTAGCCCTATCTGTACACCTAGCTCTAAAACAAAACCGAGCAATAGTCCTAACTTTAAAGATCAACCTAAACCAAAACTGTATGCTACACCTAGCCCTCACCCTAGCCCTAATTCGAGTCCAAACTCTAATGGTAAAAATACCCCTGACCTTAATGTTGACCCTAATATTAACCCTAGCTCTAAATATCATGCTAATATTAAACCTAACCCTAACACTAGACCTAGTCCTAACCCCAATCTTATAACTAGCCCAAATCATAACTGCAAACATTGGCCATAACTCTGAACCTAGCCCTAACTCTAACCAAAATTTAGCCCTAATCGGAAACCTAACTCTAGCATTAACCCTAAACCTAATCCTAACACTAGCCCTAACCCTACCCAAAATGTAACCGTAACCCTGGGTCTAACCCTGTCCCTTACCCTAAGCCAAACCTAACCCTAATATTAACCCTAGTCCTAAACCTAATTCTATTACCAGTACTAACCCTAGCCCTCACTCTAGCTCTAACCGTAACTCAAACCTGACACTTATTCTTACCCTAATGGTAACCATAGGTCTAAACCTGACCCTAACCCTATACAGAACCCTAACACTAGCACTAGATATAAACCTATTCCTAAACCGAACCCTAACACTAGCCCTAGACCTAAACCTAATCCTAAATCTAACCATATCTTTTGCCCTATATATAAACAAAAACCTAGCCCTAGCCCTAATAATAAAACTTAACGTAACCCAAACACTAACCCTACTCCTAGACCTAACCGTGGTGATAATTCTGGCTTTAACCAAAAAGCTAACTCTAACCTGAACACTGACACTGACACTGACCCTAACACTAACTCCAGCTCTAAACATCACGCTAACCGTAATCCTAATTCTAACACTTGACCTAGCCATAACACTAACCCAAAAACTGGCCCTAATCATAACCCTAGTTCGTACATTAGCTGTAGCCCTAATATAAGCCCTATCCTAACCCAAAACCTGGCCCTAATCTGAGCGCTAACCCTAGCTTTAACTCTAACACTAATCCTAGCCATAAGCCAGTCCCTAATACTTCCCTAACACTAGCTCTTATCCTATTTGTTACCTTAAGCCAAACCCTAAACCTAATGCTAACCCTAGTCCTAACCCTAATCCATAGCCTAACCCAAAGCCTAAACCTATTACTAGTCCCAACCTTAGCCCTCATTCTAGCTCTAACCATAACCCAAACTCTAATCCTAACCTGTAAACTTATACTGACCCAAACACTAACCGTAGGTCTAAACCTGACCCTAACCTGAACCCGAACCCTAACATTAGCCCTACTGGTAATCCTATACCGAAATCTAAACCTAACACTAGTCCTAGCCCTAAAGCTAATCCTAAATCTAGCCATAACTCTAGCCCTAGACCTGAACAAAAACCTTGCCCTAGCCTTAACAATCACCCTTAACATATATAACCCAAACACTAACCCTACTTCTAGACCTAAACATAGTCCTCATTCTGGCACTAACCCCAACACTCACTCTAACCTGAACACTGACCCTGACCCTAACATAAACCTAGCTCCAAAGCTCACCCTAACCCTAACCCTAATCCTAATCCTTAGCCATAATCCTAACCCTAAAACTAGCTCTAATCATAACTGTAACTCTTAACTACCAATGGCCATAACCTAGGCTTAAAATAACAAAAAACTTAGCCCTAATCCCAAGCCAAAACCTAGACCTAAGTGTAACTTTATACTAACCCAAACCCTAACACTAACCCCCCCTTAGACCTAACTCTAGATCAAAGCCTCAACTTTACCCTAAACATAACCCTAGCCCTATCCCAAACCCTAACCTAACCCTAGCCCTAATCCTAACCTTAACCATCATCCTAAACATAGCTCTAATTTTATACACTACCCTAACCCTAGTCCTAATCCTAACCACAACCCTAGCCCTAACCCTAGCTCTAATCCTATCCATTACCCTAACCATAATCCTAACACTAATTATAACCCTAGGCTTAACCCTAACACTATCACAATCTCTAAACCTATCCATTACCCTAAAACTAATCTCTACTCTAATTCTAAGCCTATTCCTTACCCTTACTCTAACTCTAACCCTAAAGCTAATTAAAGCCCTAAACCTAAACCTTAACCTAAACTGAACCATAAGCCATATGCTGACCTTAATAATACATCTAGCTCTAAACTTGACCCTTACCTTAAATCTATCCCTTACACTAGACCTAACCATAAACATAACCCTAAATCTATCCCTAACCATAACCCTAGACTTAACCCTAGTCACTTACCCTAACACAAACCCCAGCTCTAAACCTTATCCTAACAAAAAAACTAACCCAAATACTAGACAAACCCTAAATCTACCCATAAACATAACCTTAGCTTTTACATTACCCATACACCTAACACTAGCCCTAAACCTCACACAAAACCTAGCCCAAACCCTCGCCCTAAACCTAGAACTAAGCATAACCCTCAACCTATCTCTAGCATTAACATTAACCCTAACACTGGCTCTGGCCTTAACCCTACTCAAACTGTAATACTTACCCTAAATATAACAATAGCCCTAACCCTCAACCTAACCCTAAACCTAGCCCTAATCGTAACCGTAACCATAGCACAAATTTTAGCACAAACTCTATCCATTACCTTAAACATAACCCTAACTCTAATGCTAACCCAAGCCATAACCCTAACCCTAACCCTAACCATAGCCCTGACTCGAACCCTAACCCTCACCCTAGCCCCAACCCTAGGTCAAACCCTAACACTTCTGCTAAACCTAACACTAACACTAACTTTATACCTATCTCTAAACCTAGCCAAAATCCTAAGGTTAACACAAGCCCTAACAATAGCACTAACACTATCCTTTACCCTAAACATAAACCTAAACCAAATGCTAACCGAAGGCCCAGCCCTAATCCTATCGCTAACACTAACCATATTTATTACTCTAAACCTAACCTGAACTCTAAACCTAACACTACCCATTACTTTAAACCTAACTCTAATGCTAATTTGAGCCCTAACACTAACCTTATCTTAAACGAAAACCTAAACTGGACTCTGACCATAATAATACCCCTAGCTCTAAACCTGACCTTTACCCTAAATCTAACTCCACTAGACCTAGCCATAAACCTAAAGTTAACACTATTCCTAATCATAACCTTAGACCTGACATTAGCCCTAGCCCTAATCCTAGCTCTAACTCTAACATAAACCCTAGCCCTCATCCTAGCCCTAATCCTAGCCTTAATCCTAACCTGAACACTCACCCTATTCCCATACCTGATTTTAACCCTCTCCATGGCCCTGAACCTAGCCATAACCTCATCCTTTCCCTTAAAACTAACCATAACCCTAACACTAACATTAACCCTAATTCTAACCCTAACCATATGTCTAACCCTAACATTAAACCTAGATCTAATCCAGCCCTAATTTAGCCCACACCCTAAGCAAATTCCTAACACTAGCCCTAAGAATACCTCTAAATCTCAACCTAGCCCTATTTTTATTTCTAAATCTGTCCATTACTGTAACCCTAACATTAGCCCTAACCTTAGCCCTAACCTTAAATCAAACCATAACTCTAAATCTAATCCTAACCTTAAGCCTAAACTTCACCCTACCACTAGCTGAACATTATCGCTACTCATAAAACCAAACCTAACCCTAGTCCTAGCCCTAAAACAAAACCGAGCCATTACCCTAACCCTAAACCTAACATAAACCAAACCCTAACCCTACAACTAGCGATAACCCTAGCTCAAATTTGTGTCCTATAACTAACACTAACCCTTACAATGACTCATATCCAAACACTAAACTTGTTCTATATATCATCCTAACCAAAAAGCAGATGCTAACACCATCCCTAGCCCAAAATCTAACCCTAAAACTAACCCTAATAATAACCCTAGTTCTTACATTAGCTATAGTCCTAACCCTAGCCCTAACCCAAAAACAAAAATAGCCCTAATTTGAGCCCTAAAACTAGATTTAACTCTAACCCTAACTCTAACCCTAACCCTAGCTCTGTGGTGAGCTGCTTCTGCCGTTTCTGCAGACTATGGTCACCATTACAAGATGGCGCTGGCTCCGCTGTGGTCTTTGACAAACAACTCCTTATTTGGGAGAGTTGGTGCATGGTTTTTCACCACCCTATGAGAAAGCTCCACGTGGCAGCTTCGCATTGGGGCTTGAGATGCTTTATTAAGGCTGGGAGGGGCATCCGAGAGGGAGAAGAAGAAATATCAAGGGCCTGAATAAACTGCTGAAAGAAGATTCCTGAGTTGCGTCTTCCTTGCGGGCAAGGGGTCGCGACAAGTGGTGCCGAAACCCGGGAACCAGAACTTTCAGCAGTCAGGGGTGGTGCACCGGTTAGTCCAATAAGTGGGATCCGCGACCAAAGCGGGGTTAGTCCCAATAAGTGGGATCCGCGATCAAAGCGGGGTTAGTCCCAGGTAAGTGGGATCCGCGACCAAAGCGGGGCAGCTCCTCTGTAAAGAAAGAGAGAGCATTACATTTTATTGCAGCTGCACTGTGTACTTTCACTTTTGTTTTCTGTGTTTCTTTTGTTGTGTCATTTCGCTTTTGTTTTTTGTGCTTCTTTTGTTGTTGTGTCATGGGTGCCACATCTTCAAGTCCGCTTCTCCTGGCCCTAGATGGCCTGTTACGTTCCAAGGGCCTGGAAGTGAAACATAGTACTTTACAGAGATTTTTACAGAAGATAGATATCGCTGCACCGTGGTTTGCATTTTCGGGCAGCCTTACTGTACCTAGTTGGGATAAATTAGGCAAAGATCTTGACTTTGCTTCTGAGCAGGGCATATTAGAGGGTGGGGTGATACCCCTTTGGAAAATGGTCCATAGTTGCCTTACAGATGGCAGATGTCAGGAAGCACTTACTAAAGGACAGGAAGTTCTAGAGCAATTACATGAGGAGAAATCGGAGACGGCAGGAAGTGAGGTGCCTCAGGAGGATGGGAGTGTGTGGAGCATGAAACAGGGGAGGAGACGATTGTATCCAGATCTCAGTACGCTGCGCACACCCCCATGTGAAAGTGGGTCAGAGGAAGAGGAGGATGAGGAGGAAGAGCTCGGGAGGCTGTCTCGTCAGCTAGAGAGTTTAGCTATAGGAGAAGGGAACAGAAATAAACAGGGGCTCAAGAAAAACGATCCCCCGGATCCACCGCCGTATGGTGGGGGTGTTTCGGGGAGAGCTTTCCATGCCCAAACATGGAGGGCTGTTAACGCTGAGATGGGTCTTGCTTATCCAGTTTTTCAGGATGACAATAGGGGAAGATTCCATGAACCCTTAGATTTTAAAATTGTGAAGACCCTGGCGGAGTCTGTGCGCACTTATGGGGTGGATGCCGCCTTCACACTAACTCAGGTGGAGAGTCTGTCTAGATACTGCATGACTCCCTCTGATTGGGCTAGCCTTGTTCGGGCTTGTGTTTCCCCAGGTAAATATTTGGACTGGAGAGCATTTGTGCTAGAGGGCGCAATAGAGCAGGCCGCCCAAAACCATGCGGCGGGACACCCCCATTGGGACAAGGATATGCTTTTGGGGCAGGGTACATTTGCAAATCAACAGACAGGATTTCCTCTTGAGGCATATGATCAAATTAATAACATTTGCATTCGGGCATGGAAGTCGCTTCCAAATAGAGGAGAGGTGTCTGGTAATTTGACCAAGATTCTACAAGGCCCTACAGAACCCTTTTCAGATTTTGTAGCAAGGATGGTGGATGCCGCTGGAAAGATTTTTGGGGATCCTGATAGAGCCATGCCCCTTATCAAGCAATTGGTCTTTGAGCAATGCACCAAGGAATGTAAAGCGACAATCACTCCTTATAAAAATAAGGGCATAGAAGCATGGATGAAAGTGTGTAGATAGATTGGAGGACCTTTAACTAACGCAGGTCTTGCAGCTGCTGTCCTTCGGATTGCAAAAGGGGGCAGTCCTGGTGCCGGAACATGCTTCCATTGTGGTCAACCCGGTCATTTCAGACGTGAATGTCCCAAAAAAGACAATTTTACTGGACCTCCTCATGGTGGCCCTTCCAATGGCCTTCGTCAACCGGGGCTGTGTCCAAAATGTAAAAAGGGGAAGCATTGGGCAAAAGAGTGTAGATCAGTGAGGGACATCCATGGACAGCCTATTTCAGCTGTGCCAAAAAACGGCCAAAGGGGCCCCAGACCCCAGGGCCCACAAATACATGGGGCAGTGGAGAATGTCACACCCGAACCCGAGACATGGCCATCTCTAGGCCATCCCATGAGATGCGGAGAGCCACTACAGGTGCCGCAGGATTGGACCTCTGTTCCACCTCCAGACTCGTATTAACACCTAAGATGGGAGTCCAATTGGTGGAAACTGAGTTCAAAGGGCCTTTACCACCTGGCACTGTAGGTTTGCTAATTGGACGTGCATCCTCTATCTTACAAGGTCTTCATGTCTTTCCCGGAGTCATTAGCCCTGATACTGTAGGGGCAGTAAAGGTTATGGTGGAGGCTCCAAGGGGCATTGTGTCTATCTCCCCACGGGATCGGATTGCTCAATTACTAATTTTGCCTAGCTTACATAATCACTTCCCTGCTGACTCAAGGTCACGGACGGGAAGTGAGATTGGTACCACTGGAGGGAATTGTGCCTATTTGTCACTAGATATGAGCAATCGCTCCACTTTGGAATTAAGCATAGAAGGTAAATCTATTGTGGGATTGCTGGATATAGGAGCAGACCGTAGTATCATAGCCCTTAAGGACTTGTCTAAGGGATGGCCAGTGCACACTTCTGATCAATCCCTGAGAGGACTTGGATATGCCCAAGCCCCTCAAATCAGCTGTAGACATCTATCTTGGAAGGACCTGGAAGGACACAATGGCACCTTTCAGCCTTATGTACTTGATTTACCTATCTCTTTATGGGGCCGTGATCTGATGAAAGACATGGGGTTCACTCTTAGTAATGACTATTCTCCAGTTCTCAACAAATTATGCAAAATATGGGGTATAGGCCAGGTCTAGGACTAGGAAAACACCTACAGGGGCGTAGGCATCCTGTGCAAGGTCATCAAAAGCTTAACAGATTTGGTCTGGGTTTTTCCTAGGGACCACTGGGGCTCAAATACCCATAACATGGCTCACCGAGGAGCCTGTTTGGGTGCCTCAGTGGCCTCTTCCCTCGGTTAAATTGGCAGCAGCCCATGATCTAGTCAAAAAACAACTTGACTTGGGTCATATCCAACCTTCTACTTCTCCATGGAATACTCCCATATTTGTTATTAAGAAAAAATCAGGAAAGTGGCGCCTACTGCATGATCTACGAGCAGTTAATGCTCAAATGCAACTTATGGGGCCCATTCAAAGAGGGCTGCCTCTGCTCTCCTCTGTTCCTCAGGGCTGGCATATTATTGCTATTGACATTAAAGACTGTTTCTTTTCTATTCCTTTGCATCCTAAAGACTCACAGCGTTTTGCCTTCACCCTTCCCTCATGTAACCACGAGGAACCAG
Organism: Marmota monax; assembly: GCF_021218885.2. Taxonomy (NCBI): domain Eukaryota; kingdom Metazoa; phylum Chordata; class Mammalia; order Rodentia; family Sciuridae; genus Marmota; species Marmota monax. The sequence continues at coordinate 19,083 of NW_026694568.1, forward strand.
ATCAAAGGTTTGAGTGGGTAGTGTTGCTGCAGGGAATGGCTAATAGTCCCACAATGTGCCAGATGTATGTGGGGAAGGCACTCGCACCTCTCAGACATAAGTATTCCTCCATCAAGATCATTCATTATGTGGATGATGTGTTATTGGCCGCTAAGTTAGAGCAGACAGTTAATGAGGCCTATAAAGAATTAGTAAAGCTGTTAGCTCAATATGGGCTACATATCGCACCTGAAAAGGTTCAAACGGGGAATTCTATTGAGTATTTGGGAGCAATAATTGGGTATGACAAATTAAAACCACAAAAAATCACCATAAGAACTCAGGATCTCCAAACTCTAAATGATTTTCGAAAACTGCTGGGAGATATTAATTGGATAAGGGGATATTTACATATTCCTAATGGTGTGCTCCAGCCTTTGTATGCTACCCTTAAGGGTGATCCAGATCTTGCTTCTCCTCGTAGCCTCACCAAAGAGGCTAGAACGGCCCTTATAACAGTAGAAGAAGCTATATAACATGCTACTCTATGCAGGCTCCAGAGTGATAAACCTTTCCGGTTATGTGTGCTTGCCACTATGCGGCAGCCTACTGGAGTACTGTGGCAAGATGGGCCTTTACTATGGATCCACCCACATGTATCCCCAGGAAAATCCTTAGAATACTATCCTGATGCTGTTGCAGCGTTAGCACTTAAAGGGATTCAACAAAGCATTCAATTTTTCGGACAATCACCTTCTTCTCTTATTATACCCTATACTAAAGCTCAACTTAATGTTTTGTGTGCTACTCTAGACAACTGGGCTATTCTATGTTGCTCGTTTCAAGGGGATATTGATAATCATTACCCTTCCCATCCATTACTCCATTTTGTTAAAGAACATCCCATCATTTTCCCTAAGGTAGCTTCACCCGATCCAATTCCGGGGGCTGTTAATATTTTTACTGATGGTTCCAAGTCTGGAATGGGAGCTTATGTAATTAATGATTCTCCCCCTGTTCAGCATCAATTTGCTCCTGGAAATCCACAATGGGTGGAACTGCAAATTGTTATTGAGGTTTTTAAACAGTGTTCTTTTCCTTTTAATCTTATTTCAGACTCCATCTATATGGTACAAGCACTAAAAGTCCTGGAGGCCGTGGGAGCTATTAGTAATGCCCATAATGTATCTGCTTACTTTAATCAGCTTCAACCGCTTATCTGTAGCCACCCTGCTCCTTTTTATCCAATGCACATCCAGGCTCACACCTCTCTTCCTGGTCCATTATCACAGGGTAATGCCTGTTCGGACTCAGCCACTAGAGGTCAGTTGATATGCTTGGCTTCCTCCTTAGAGGGGGCTAAATTATTTCACCAGAATTTCCATGTTAATGCTTTAACGCTGTGCAGGCATTTTTTCATTTCAAGAGCGGATGCTCATCAGATAGTATTACAATGTCCACATTGTGTCACATTTCTTCATCCCCCTAATTATGGAGTGAACCCACGGGGATTGAAGCCATTGGTTGTCTGGCAAATGGATGTGACACACATACCTTACTTTGGTAACCTCAAGTATGTGCATGTTTCTGTTGATACGTGCTCTGGAGTTATTCATGCTTCTGCTTTATCGGGAGAAAAGGCACATAATGTTATTACTCATTGCCTAGAAGCATGGGCAGCATGGGGTGCTCCTGCATCCCTTAAGACTGATAATGGACCTGCTTATACTGGCAGACAATTTACATCCTTTTGTTCTACCATGGGAGTGCAACTTACTCATGATCTGCCTTACAATCCTCAAGGACAAGGCATTGTTGAGCGTGTTCATCACACCTTAAAGGAAACTTTACAAAAACAAAAAGGGGGAATAGGAGCTGAACACACTCCTAAAGAACTCCTGTCCTTAGCTCTCTTTACCATTAATTTTTTGAATTTGGATATTCATGGTTGCTCTGTGGCCGATAGACATGTGTCCCCTCAGCCCTCTGTGATTGGCTATGTTAAGTGGAAGGATGTTCTTACGGGCCAATGGAATTGCCCCGACCCTGTGCTGACATGGGCGCGAGGATCTGTATGTGTTTTTCCCCAGGATCGCACGGAACCGTTGTGGGTCCCTGAACGCCTGACAAGAAGAGTCTTGACATCAACCGACCAGCAACAAGAGATACCACAGCAATCCCGTGATGAGGATCTTCACTCTGCTACGTGCTCTGGTTCTGGTGCTGGTGCCAATGGCACAGATGACACCAATGCAGTGGTGGGCAGTGGTACGGGCTTGGCCAATGCCGACGCCGGTTCATGGTAATTCTAGTGTCCTCCCCACTCTTTTCTCTACCTCATGTGAGATGTCTGCTCCCTGTGCCTCTCCTAGAGGGGACATGGAGAGCACTTTTAATCAATCTCAAGTTAATCTCACAGGAGTTTTTTGTTTCAGCCTTGGAAATGCTAATTGCATCAGCCTTAAGACCAAAAATTTGACTAACTGGGAGGACCCATTGTGGTCCAGTCAGGTCTCAGGGAGCATTATCAGTGCCATACTGAGCCAAGTAGATTCAGGGAAGCAATCAGGCTCAGGGACCCCCGCAAATAGCTCTGCTTTAAACATAACTACCTTGGCTATTATCTCCAGGGTACTAATCCCAGTGCCTCCTTCTTCTAATAGTACTTACAATGCCACTCATTTCAAGGCCTCCCCTTACTGTACCCCTAATCTTGGTTTCCCCCCAACATTTACACCTTGTCAGGATCATTCTTGGGAGAAACATCAAGTTGCTAAAGGTTTCTCCCTTTCCCCCTCTCTTAAGAGGCATGTTTATAACTTTAACAACAGTGCCAACTCCTCTACAGGAGTAGGTTGGTCCTGGTTTCAATGGCTGATTTCCAATGAGAAGGGGGCTTCAGCCGATATTTCTGCATTGACTCAATTGCTGGGAGCCAAAAGCTGGCTGGCTAATGTTTCTGGCACTGTTAGGGAGAGTGAACGAGGTAATAGACTTACATCTGTTTCGTTCAACTCTCTGCTATATAATGCCACATTGCCCCCTGCAATGGTCTGTGTCCAATCCCCGTTCTTGCTCCTTTTGGCTAATGACTCCTCGTCGGGGATGCTGGATTGTTCTAATGTTACCTGTCTCTTATCTGAGTGTTGGAATGGTTCTTGGACTGTAGCAGTGGTTATGAAAATTCCAACTTTTGTCCCAATCCCAGTCACTGGGGACCCAGATAATTTCCCCATTGTTGAGCTACTTAGAGTCCGCAGGGATTTTGGAATTATGGCAGCTCTAGTGACAGCTGTGGCAGTGTCTGCTGCTGCAGCGGTTACGGCCGGAGTGGCCATGGCCAGTCAAGTACAAACTGCTGCCACCATTAATCAAGTTGTTCAACAAACTTCCACCATACTTGAATCCCAAAACACAATTAATCAACATATTTTTTTCAGGGATTTTAGCTGCCAACCAAAGAATAGATTTACTCCAAGCTCAGGTAGAAGAATTGGCTGACTTGGTGCTTTTGGGTTGTGTTGACCAACGTGCACATTTATGCATAACCTCTGTCAGATTTAATGATTCCAGGAATGCCTCCCGCATCATTGGTGAATATTTGGCCGGAAATTGGTCCATGGCAGCGGAAGACATGATCCAGTCTCAACTAACCCAGATAGCTGTCTTGAACAGTACTCGTGTCGATCCTGTGACTTTTGGTCAATTCACCGATTGGATATCTTCTGCTTTTTCCTTCTTCAAAGAGTGGGTGGGGGTAGGCATTTTTGGTGCAATGTGTTGCTTCGGTATGTTCCTCTGTTTGTGGTTTCTCTGTCACCTTAAGGCCTGCAGTGCTCATGATAAGGCTATGATCATACAAGCTCTTGCAGCTTTAGAAAATGGCAACTCACCTCAAGTCTGGCTTGCGCATCTTAAACAGTAAACCTTTGACATGGTCGTTACACCCCAAGTTATTATAACATTGCACTGGGATCGACATGACTTTCCTTGTTATTCTCTTAGTGTTGGAAAGCCCTTGCACTCTGCCGGTCTTACTGCCATTGCACGCAGATGGGTTTCCACACTAGTGCTTTTCTATCGCCTTAAAGTCTGTGCCTTTCTTTCAGGGTGCTGTCAACTTGTTTGTCGTTATAAACAGCCACAGTTCAGCCTCAGCTATCCCCCTTCGTCCACCATCGTCACGATACAGGATGCAAGGCAAGGCACTGCACTTGAGTGATCCTTGACGTGGACCTCAAGGAGAGCATGTCCTATTGCATGCGGGTTAGACGCGTCCACGCCCTGCCCCACGAAAAAAGGCGTCGGCTGATATGGCCTCAGATCTGGGGAAGGGCCCATCTTAGGACTGAGCCATACTATGCAGCCACTTCTGCACAGTAGGATAGGACCTCTACTCTCGCCTGTATTGTTTTAAGAAAACAGAAAGGGGGAACTGTGGTGAGCCGCTTCTGCCATTTCTGCAGACTATGGTCACCATTACAAGATGGTGCTGGCTCCGCTGTGGTGTGTGACAAACAACTCCTTATTTGGGAGAGTTGGTGCATGGTTTTTCACCACCCTATGAGAAAGCTCCACGTGGCAGCTTCGCATTGGGGCTTGAGATGCTTTATTAAGGCTGGGAGGGGCATCCGAGAGGGAGAAGAAGAAATATCAAGGGCCTGAATAAACTGCTGAAAGAAGATTCCTGAGTTGCGTCTTCCTCGCGGGCAAGGGGTCGTGACATAGCTCTAAGGCTATCAATTAACCTATGAATAACCCTAACCCAAATGGTAGCCCTAGACCTATGCCTAATCCTTAGGCTAACCAAAATCCTAATCTTATTAGTAGTCTTGACCCTAGCCCTCATTCTAGCTCTAATCCTATCCCAAAATTGAATGCTAAACCTGACCCTTATCCTGCCATAACACTAGACTAAAACCTAACACTATCCCTTCACCTAAACATAATTCTAAATCTAGCCTTATATCTAGCTTTAGAACTAAACAAAAACCTAGTCCTAGGCCTAACAATAACCCTTATACTAACAAAAACACTACCCTACCTCTAGACATAAACCTAATCCTAATTCTGGCTGTAACCCTAACTTGAACTCTAACCCAAACACTGACTCTTCCATTAACCATAAACCTACTTCTAAACCTGACCCTAACTGAAAATCTAAACCTAACACTACATCTTGGCATAACCCTAATCCTCAAACCATCCCTAATCATAATCCTAGCTTTTACATTACCCACAGCATTAACACCAGGCCTAAACCTAACACAAAACCTAGAGCTAAACCTAGGCATTAACCTAGCCCTAAGCATAACCCTAACACTAACCATAGCCCTAACCCAAACCTAACCCTCGCCTTAGTCTTAACCATAGCTAAAAACCTAACCCTTACTATAAATAAACCTAGAAATATCCCTGAATCAAACCCTAAACCTAGTCCTAATTCTAACCATAACCTTAGCCCTAACCCTAGCTCTAAACCTACCCATTACCCTAACTCTAACCCTAAATGAAACCCTAGCCTTAACCCTAACCATAATCCTAACCCTAAACAGAAAACTGACCCTAGACCTAACCCTAAACTAATACTCAGTATAGCCCTAACCATAGATCAAACCCTAAGCCTTACCATAAACCTAAACATAACCATAGACCTAACCCTAACCCTAAACTTAAATCTAGCCCTGTCCCTAAACCTAAACCTAAATCTAACTGTATTTCTTACACTAACCCTAACCCTAAACTTAATTATAACCATTCCACTAACCCTAACTCTAACCCTAAACCTACCATAATCCTATCCCTAAACATAACCCTGAACCTAACCCTTGCTCTAACACTAATCATAGCTCAGAACCTAACTCTTACACCAAACATAACACTAACTCTAACCATAGTCCTAACCCATACCCTAACACTAACTCAAGACCTAATCCTAACCTTGAATCTAGCTATAAACTTAACTCTAACTGTACCCATTACCCTCATCATAACCCATACCCTAATGTTAATTCTAGGCCTAAACCTATCTCAAGACCTAATCCTAACCATAAACCTAGCCCTAAACTTAACTCTAACTGTATCCATTACCCTAAACATAACCCTTTCCCTAATGCTAACCCTAGGCCTAACCCTAAACCTATCACTAACCCTAACCCTGTCAATTACCCTAAACCTAACCTTCACCCTAAATCTAACCCTATCATTACCCTAACCATAACCCTAATGCTAATTTGAGCCCTAACCCTAAACTCAAACCTAAAAGAAACCCTAACCATGACTCTGACCCTTATTATTCACATAGCTCTAACCTGACCCTTACCCTAAACCTAATCCTTACATTAGACCTATCCAAAACCTAACGCTAAAACTATCTATAACCATAACCCTAGACCTGACATTAGCCCTAGATATGATCCTAGCCCTAACCTGAACACAAACCCTAGCCCATATTAGCACTAAATATAGCCTTAATCATAACCCTAACCTTAAACCTAGGCCTAACTTAAAACCAACCCTATCCCTAATCTTAGACCTAACTTAGCCCTATCCCTAACCCTAACACTAATCCTAGCCCTAAAACTAAGTCTAACTCTCTCCCTAGCCCTAAAACTAGTTCTTACCCTATCCCTTACTGGAATAATAAACCTAGCTCTAATCCTAGTCCTAAACCTAGCCATTTCCTGAGCACTAGACCTAACCTTGGATCTAACCTTAACTCTAAATCTAACTCTAATGCAAAGCCTAAGCCTAAATCTAACACTAACCCTAACCCTAACCCTAATGCTACTCCTAAAACTAGCCTTAACTCTAGGCCTAGCCCTAATGCAAAACCGAGTCAAATCCCTAACCCTAACCCTTAACCTAAACCAAACCCTAACCCTACACCTAGCTCTAACACTAGCTCTAATTCTAATTTTAAGCAGAACCCTAAAATTAGCCCTAACCCTGGTTCTGATGCTAAAACTAACCCTAGGTTTAAACATCACCCTAAACATAACACTAGACCTAGCCCTAACCCTAACTGTACCCCTAAAACTAGCCCTAATTTTAACCCAAGTACTTATATTAGCCATAACCCTTGCCCTAACTTAACCCAAAACCTAGCCTAATCTGAGCCCTAAACCGAGCTTTAACCCTAAACCTAACCGTAACCCTAAACCTAGCACTAAGAATAACCATAACATTAGCTCTAACCCTAGCTCTAACCCTATCCATTACCCTAATCATAATCCTAATGCTAATGCTAACCCTAGGCATAAACCTTACCATATCCCTAATCCTAACCCTATCCATTACCCTAAACCTAACTGGAAACCTAAACCTAACTATATCCTTACCCTAATCCTAAACCTATTCTAATTCAAGCCTTAAATTAAAACCTTAACCTATCCCAAACACTAATCACGACCTTGACCCAAACAATACCCTTAGCTCTAAACCTGACCCTAACCCTAAACCTAACCCTTACACGTCATCTAAACTAACCCTAAACTATCTTTAACTGTAAAGATGGACCTGAAATTAGCCCTAGCCCTAATCCTAGTCCTAAATCTAGGCCTAATCCTAACCCGAACCATAACACAAGGTTTAAGCCTACTTCTAACCCTCGCCCTAGCCCTAAACCTAGCTATAACCCCATCCCTTACCCTAAACCTAACCATAACCCTAAACCTAACCATAATCTTAAACCTAACCATAACCCTTGCCCTAACCCTAGGCCAAACCCTAACACTAAGCCTAGCACTAACCCTAATTTAGTCCTATGCTAACCCTAAACTTAGCCTAAAGACTAACTCTAGTTCTTGCCCTAGCCCTAGCCCTTGTTCTATACTTAGCCCTAACCCAACCATAGATCTAAACCTAACTCTAAATTTAAACTTAACTCTAAATTTAACCATAAACATAATCCTAAACCAAACCCTAACACTAGCCCTAACAATAATGCTAATCCTAAAACTTGCCTTACCCCTAGCCCTAGCCTTAAAACAAAACCAAGCCATATCCCTAACCCTAACCCTTAACCTAAACAAAACCATAAACCTACACCTAGCCCTAACCCTAACTCTAAAAATAACCCTGACACTGACCCTGATCCTAACACTAATCCTGGCTCTAAACATCACCCTAATCTTAAATTAACCCTAACACCAAACCTTTCCTTAACCCTAACCCTAAAACTAGCCCTAATCTTAACCCTAGTTCGTACATTAGTCATTGTCATAACACTAGCCCTAACCCTAACACAAATTCTACCCCTAATTCTAATCCTAACCCTAGCTTAAACCCTAATCTTAACCCTAACTAGCCATAACCCTAATCCTAAACTGAGCCCTATTCCTAGCTCTAACCTTAACACTTACCCTAAGACAAACATTAAACCAAATGCTAAACCTAGTCCTAACCCTAATCCTTAGCATAACTTAAACACTAACAGTATTTCTAGTCCTAACCCTAGCCCTCATTCTAGTTCTAATCCTAACCTTGACCCTTATTCTGACCCTAACAGTAACCCTAGGTCTAAACCTGACTCTAACCCTAAACCAAACCCTAACACTAGCCCTACCGGTAAGCCTATTCCTATACCGGACCATAACACTAGATCTAGACCCAAAACTAATCCTAAATATAGCTATAATTTTAGCCCTAGACCTAAAAAAATCCCTAGCTCTAGCCCTAACAATAACCCTTAACCTAAACTAAACACTTACCCTACACCTAGACCTAACACTAGTCCTAATTCTGGTTCTAACCCTAACCCTTATCCTATCCGGAACACTGACCCTGACCCTAACATTAACCTATCTCTAAACCTGACCCTAACCCAAAACCTAGTCCTAATACTAGACCTAGCCATAACACTAACCCTAATACTAGCCCTAAATATAACCCTAGCCCTAACACTATTTTAACCCTAATCTTAACCCTAACAGTAGCCCTAACCCTAACCATAGTCCTAACCCTAGCCCTAAACCTAACACAAAACCTAGCCATAATCCTAGGTCTAAACTTAGCCCTAAGCATAACCCTAACCCTAACCCTAGCCCTAACACTAACACTTGCCTTAGACCTAACCTGAGCTCAAAGCCAAACCCTTACCCTAAACAAAACCCTAGCCCTATACTAAACCATAACCCTAACTCTAGCTCTTATCCTAACCTTAATCCTAGCTCAAACTTTAGTTCTAACCCTGTCAATTACCCTAACCCTATCCCTAACCCTAATTATAGCCCTATCCCTAACACTAAACCTAACCCTAAACATAAATGTATTCCAAGACCTAACCATAAACCTAAACCTCACCATAGCCCTAGCCCTAGCAGAAACATTAAGCCTTACACTAAACCTAATCCTAAGACTAGCCCTAAATCATAACCTAACCCTAACCCTAACCCTAAATCTAACATTATCCATTAGCCTAAAACTAACCCTAACTGTAATAAAAACTCTAGCCATAACCCAAACCCTAAACCAAACCCTAACCATAAATATATCCCTAGACCTGAACGTAAACCTAACCCTCGCCCTAGCCATTACCCTAGCTCAAGCCCTAACCCTTACCCTAACCTAACCATAACCCTAGCCCTATGGCTAAACCTAACTTTAATTTTAGACTTAATCCAAACCATAACCTAGCACTAACCCTAGCTCTAAATATATCTATTATACGAAACATAACCCTAACCTAAACCTCGCCTAAGTCCTAACCTAAACATATCCATATCCCTAATCCTAAATCTAAATCTCGTCCTAGCCATTTTTCTAGTTCTAACTCTTTCCCTTCCCATAACACTAACCCTAGCCCTAACCCTTACCCTGGATTTAACCCTAATTCTAAATTTAACCCTAACCCTAAGCCTACACCTCACCCTAACACTAGCCCTAACCCTAACACTAATTCAAAATCTAGCCCTAACCCTAGCCCTAGCCCTAAAAGAAAACTGAGCCATAGCCCTAACCATAACCCTAATACATAGAAGTCAAGATGAAGTGAAACCTGAAAACACAAACTGTTCCTGACAGCGAACCTTGAACTGAAAAGGCCCAACCTGGGAAACATCGTAATGCTATGTAAAAGATGAATCCTGACCGGTATCAAAAAATTTGAACAAAACTAACTCTAACCCGAACATTAGTTCTAACCCTAGCCCTAACCCTAATCCTAAAACTAAGCCTTTCCTGTTTATAGAGCTTGATCATAAAAGTCCCAAACTTGGGGTGCCTAGTAGGGGAAGGTAACAGATGAATCCTGCCCAGTATCAAAAATTCTGACCAATATTTGGGAAAGGTGTTTCAGTACATGCCTATTTCCCCGGTTTTCTCCTAATGTGCTCTTGGATAAATTGTTTTTTCATGCTTCAGCTTAAGGTACTTTCACAAGAAACAAAGCAGAGCATGCTGACAGCGAAGTGATTGAGTGTGAAGTTTCATGCAACTAGCACCAACCCTGTTTGATTGCCAGATCCATTTCCATTCACACCTATAGGCCATAATGTAGTGAAAACTAAAAATTCAAACTTTCCTGACACTGAACCATTGAACCTTGAAGGCCCAATGTTGGGGAGCCTACTAAGGTTGGTCAAAGATGAATCCTGTACAGTATCAAAGTAATCTGACCAAAAAAAAATCAAAGCTCTTTCAGTATATGTGTATTTTGCTTGCTCCTAAAGCACTCAGAGATAAAGCTGTTTCTTTCTACTTCAGCTTAGGGATACTTCACAGGAAACAAACCAGAGAATATTCACTGAGAACTGATTGAGTGTGTGAAGTTTCAAGTAGCTAGCACAAACCCTGTTTGAATTCCAGCTTCATTTCCATTCACCCCTATAGGGCAAAAAGAAGAGAAACATGAAAATTGAAACTGTCCTGAGAGAAAACCCTTTTACGTAGGAGGCCCAAACATTTGGAGTATAGTCAAAATAGGAAAAAGGTGAATCCTGCCCAGTATCATAGAAAATTTTATAAAAAACTAACTCTAACCCTAACACCTGGTCGAAACCTAGTCCTAACACTAAGTCTAACCCTAAACCTAATCTGTTTAGAGAAACTTTAATCATAGAAGTTTCGAAATTGGGGAGTCTAGTGGGGCAAGCTTACAGATGAGTCATGGGCAGTTTCAAAGAAATCTGACAAAATAATTGGGTGAGCTATTTCAGTACATGGATATTTCCCTGGTTTCTCCTAAAGTGTTCTCAGATGAATTCATATTGCATGCTTCAGCTTATTACTCATTACACAAGGAACAAACCAGAGTGCCCACAGAGAACTGATTGAGTGTGCACAATTTCAAGCAGCTAGCACCAACCCTGTTTGATTTCCTGCTCCATTTCTCTTCAACAAAATAGTTAAAAAATAAGTGAAACCTTAAAATACAAACTGTTCCTGACAGCAAACCATTGAACCAAGAAGGCCCAAACCAGGGAACATTGTGAGGCTAGGTAAAAGATGAATCCTGCTCAGTATCAAAGATACATGATACTAACCCTAACACTAGGTTTAAACCTAGCCATTACCCTAACCATAAACCTAACCCTAATCTATTTAGAACCTTTTATCATAGAAGTCACAGATTAAGGGAGCCTAGTGGGGCAAGCTAACAGATGAATCTTGTGCAGTATCAAAGAAATCTGACCAAATAATTTGGGGAGGTAGTTCAGTACATGTATATTTCCCTGTTGTCTCCAACAGTACTTTTGGATAAATATGTTTTTGAATGCTTCAGCTTTGGGATAGAATTACGGCAGTCTTAGGGTTAGAGTTAAGGTTAGGGCTAGGATTATCATTAGGGTTAGGGTTAGGTTTAGTGTAATGGATATGGTTAGATTTAGGTTTAGGTTTAGGGTTAGGGTTAGATTTAAGTTTAGGGTTAAGGTTAGGGCTATGGTTATGTTTAGGTTTATGGTAAGGGTTAGGTTTTGAGCTAGGGTTAGGGTTATAGTGAGTGTTAGGCTTAGGGTTAGGTCTAGGTTTAGTTTTCTGGTTAGGGTTAGGGTTAGGGTTAGGGTTAAGGCTAGGGTTACCAATAGGTTTAGGGTTAGGTTTAGTGTATTTTGTAGGTTTAGAGCTCGGGTTAGGGCTAGGGTTAAGGTTAGGATTAGGGCTAGGGTTAGGGTTAGATTTATGGATATTTCTAGGTTTATGTTTATGGTAAGTGTTAGGCTTTGAGTTAGGGTTGGGACTAAGGCTAGAATTAAGTTAGGATTAGGGCTAGGGTTAGAGTTAGGGTTATGCTTAGGGCTAGGTTAGGGTTAAATTTAGTGTTAGGCTTAGATTTAGGGTTAGTGTTCGTATTTGATTACAGTTAAGTTAAGGTTTAGGGTAAGGTTTAGGGTTATGATTACTGTTAGTATCACTATTAGAGTTAGGGTTAATTTGAGTGTTAGGTTTAGAGTAAGATTTAGGGTTAAGTTTAATATTACATTTAGGGTTAGTGTTATGGTTAGGGTTATGGTTATGATTAGGATTAGGGTTAGGTTTAGGTTCAGGGTTAGGGTTAGGATAGGATTAGAGTTAGGGTTTGGGGTAGTGTTAATGTTAGGTTTAGATTTGGGGTTATGGTTCGAATTAGGGTTAGGGTTGGGGTTCATGTTAGAGTAGGGTTAGGATTAGCATTAGGTTTAGGTTTAGAGTTAGGGTTAGTGTTAGTGTTAGGGTTAGGGTTACGGTTAGTGCTAGTGTTAGTGTTATGGTTAGGTTTAGGTTTAGTGTTAGCATTAGGGTTAGGTTTAGGATTAGTTTAAAATTAGGGTGAGAATCAGGGATCAGGGCAGGGTTAGGGTTAGTTTAAGTGTTAGGATTAGGGTTTGGGTTTGGGTTAGGTTTAGTGTTAGGATTAGTGTTAGGTTTAGGGTTATGGTTTGTGTTAGGTGGAGGGTTAGGGTTAGGGTTTGGGTTAGGGTTAGGGTTATGTTTGGATTAGGGTTAGAGTTAGGGTTAGTGTTAGGGTTAAGGGTAGGGTTAGGGTTAGTGTTAATGATAGGGTTAGGGTTAGTTTAGGGTTATTATTAGGTAAGTGTTAGGATTCGGGTTAGGGTACAGTTTTGGGTTAGTTTCAGGTTTAGTTTTAGAATTAGGGTGAGGTAAAGGGATAGGGATTGGGTTAGGGTTAGTTTAAGAGTTAGGATTAGGGTTAGGGTTAGGGTTAGGTTTAGGGTTGGTGTTAGGTTGAGGCTTAGGGTTAGGGTTTGTGTTAGTGTTAGAGTTAGGGTTATGTTTGGATTAGTTTTAGAATTAAGGTTAAGGTTAGAGTTAGTGTTAGTGATAATGTTAAGAATAGGGTTAGGCTAAGGGTTAGGGTTCAGGTTAGGGTAAGTGTTTGGGTTAGTGTTAGGGTAAGGGTTAGGGTTAGGGTTAGGGTAGGTTTAGGAGTAGGTTTAGTATTAGTTTTAATATAGGGTTAAAATTAGGGTTAGGGTTAGGATTAGTTTTAGTGTTATGCTTAGGGTTAGGGTTAGGATTAGGGTAAGTTATAGGGGTAGGGTTCGTGTAAGTTATAGGGTTCCTTGTAGGGTTTGGATTAGGGTTTGTATTAGGGTAGAGTTAGGGTTAGAGTTAGGGTTTTTGTTAGATTTAGCATTAGGGTTAATGTTAGTGCTAGTGTTACAGTTAGGTTTAGGGTTAGGGGTAGTGTTAGGTGAGAATTAGGGATAGGTTTAGGATTAGGATTAGTGTTTGTGTTAGGGTTTGTGTTATGGTTAGGGTTAGGTTTAGGGTTAGGGTTAGGGTTAGTGTTAGTGTTAGGGTTAGGGTTAGGGATAGGTTTAGGATTAGTGTTAGGGTTAAAATTAGGGTTAGTGTTATGGTTATGGTTAGGGTTAGGGTTAGGGGTACTGTTAGGTTGAGAATTAGGGTTAGGTTTAGGGTTATATTTGGGTTAGGGTTCATGTTATGGTTAGGGTTAGTGTTAGTGTTATTGTTAGGGTTAGGGTTAGATTTAGAGTTAGGCTTACTGTTAATGTTAGAGTTAGGATTACGTTTAAGGTTAGGAATAGTGTTAGGGTTAGGGATAGATTTGGAGTTAGTGTTAGGGTTAGGGTTAAGGTTAGGTTTAGTGTTGTATTAAGGATTAAGGTTAGGGTTAGTGTTATGGTTAGGTTTAGTGTTAGGTTTAGTTTTAATATATGTGTTAGAGTTAGGGTTAGGTTTAAGGTTTGGGTTAGTGTTAGGGTTAGGGTTAGTTTTCGGTTAGGGTTATGGTTTGTGGTAGGGTTAGGGTTATGGTTTGTGGTAGGGTTAGGGTTAGGTTTATGTTTTGTGTTAGGGTTTGGTTTAGGGTTGTTGTTAGGGTTAAGGAGAGGCTGGAGGTTAGTGTTAGTGTTAGGGTTAGGTTTAGGGATAGTGTTAGTGTTAGTTTTAGTGTTAAGGTTAGTCTTAGGTTTAGGGTTAGGTTTAAGCTTAGGTTTAGAAATAGGGTTAGGGTTAGTGTTAGGGTTAGAAGTAGTGTTAGAGTTAGGGTTAAGTTTATTGTTAGTTAGTGTTAGGTTTATGTCAGTGTTACAGTTAGGTTAGGGTTAGAGTTAGTGTTTGGATTAGGTTTAGGTTTAGTTTTAGATTTATGGTTAGTGTTAGTGATAGTGTTATGGTTAGGGTTAGAGTTAGGGTTAGTGTTAGGGTTAGTGTTAAATTTAGGGTTAGGGTTAGGTTTAGTGTTAAAGTTAGAATTAGGGTTAGTGTCAGGGTTAAGGTTAGGTTTTGGCTTAGTATTATAGTTATGGTTACGGTTAGTGTCAGGTTTATGGTTTGGGTTGGTGTTAGGTTTAGGGTTAGGGTTTGTTTTAGGGTTATATTGAGGGTTATGGTGAGGGTTAGGGTTAGAATTATGGTTAGAGGTAGTGTTAAAAATAGTGTTTGGGTAATGGTTAGTGTTGAGTTTAGGCTTAGGGTTAGGTTTAGGGTTAGGGTTAGGAGAAGGGTGAGTTTTAAGTTTATGTTAGGGTTCGATTTATGGTTAGGATTACGGTTAAGGTAAAGATTAGGTTTAAGGTTAGGGTTAGGGTTAGTGTTAGGGTACTCTTAGGGTTATGGTTAGGGTTAGTGTTAGGGATAGGATTAGGTTTAGTTTTAGGTTTAGTGTTAGGTTTAGGGTTACAGTTAAGGTTAGGGTTAGTGTTAGGGTCAGATTTATGGTTCATGTAAAGGTTAGGGTTAGTTAGTGTTAGGGTTAGGGTTAAGGTTACGGTTATTGTTAGGTTAGTGTTAGGTTTAAGGTTAGTTTAAGGGTTAGGGTTATGGTTATGGTTAGGGTTAGGGTTAGGATTCGTGTTAGCGTTTGGGTTAGGGTTAGTGTTAAGTTTAGATTTAGGTTTAAGGTTACGTTTCGTGTTAGTGTTTGGGTTAGGGTAGGAATATTGTTAGGTTTAGGTATGGGTTTAGGGTTAGTTTTAGGGTTAGGGCTAGGGTTAGGGCTAGGGTTAGTGTTACAGATAGGGTTAATGTTATCGTTATTGTTTGTGTTAGGTTTAGGGTTAGGGTTATGGTTAGAGTTAGTTTTAGGGATAGTGTTAGGGTTATTGTTCAGGTTAGGGTTAGGGTCAGTTTTAGAGTTAGGGTTAGGGTTAGGGTTAGTGTTAGGATTAGTGTTAGGGTGAAGGATATGATCTGTGCTAGGGTAAGGGATAGGGTTAGGGTTTGTGTTAGGTTTAGTGATAGGGAACATTTATGGTTATGGTTAGTATTAGGGTTAAAGTTAGGCTTAGCATTAGGTTTAGGCTTAGGTTTAGGGTTACATATAGGTTAGGGTTAGTGTTAGGGTTAGGGTTAGGGTTAAGTGTAGAGTAAGTGTTAGGTTTCGGGTTAGAGTTTGGGTTATGATTAGTGATAGGGTTGGGGTTGAGGTTAGGATTAATGTTAGGATTGGGGTTAGGTTTAGCATTAGGGTTAGTGTTAGGGTTAGGGTTAGGGTTCGGTTAGGGTTTGTGTTAGGGTTATGGTTTGGGTTAGGATTAGGTTTATGTTAGGCTTAGGGTTAGGGTTATGTTTAGGTTTATTTTTAGGGTTATGGTTAGGATTAGGTTTAGGGTTAGGTTTATGGTTAGGGTTTGTGTTAGAGTTAGGGTTAGGGTTAAGTTTCATGGTAGGGTTAGTGTTAGGATTAGTGTTAGGTCTGGTTTTATTTTTAGGATTAATATTAGGATTAGTGTTAGGATTAGTTTTGGAGTTAAGATTTGGGTTCGTGTTAGGGTTATGGTTAAGCTTAGTGTAAAGCTTAAGTTTAAATTTAGGGTTAGGCTTAGTGTTATTGTTAGGTTTATATTTAGGGTTAGATTTAGGAATACTGTTAGTGTTACGGATAGGTTTAGGTTTAGTGTTTGGATTATGGTTAAAGGTAAGCTTAGTGTTAAGTTTAGGGTTAGGGTTAGGGTTAGCATTTTGGTTAGTATTAGGGTTAGAATTAGTGCTAAGTTTATGGTTAGTGTTAGGGTTAATTTTAGGGTTAGGGTGAGTGTTAGGGTTAGGGTTAGGTTTAGGGTTACTGTTAGTGTTAGGGATAGTGTTAAGGTTAGTGTTAGGTTTAGGGTTAGGTTTAGGCTTAGGGTTAGTGATAGGGTTAGGTTTAGGGTTAGTTAGTGTTAGGATTAGGGTTAGTGTTAGTGTTAGGGTTAGGGTTAGTTAGTGTTAGGGTTAGGGTTACATTAGGGTTAGGTAAGTGTTAGGGTTAGGGTTAGGTCAAAGTTAGTGTTAGGTTAGGGTTAGGTTTAGTGTTAGGGTTAGGTTTAGGTTTAGGTTTTGTGTTAGTGTTAGGGTTATTTTAGGGTTACTGTTAGGGTTAGGGATAGGTTTAGGATTAGTGTTAGGGTTAGGGTTAGGCTTAGTGTTAGTGTTAGTGTTAGGGTTCGGGTTAGGATCAGGACTTGGCTTTGTGTTATTTTTACATTTAGGGATAGTGTTAGGCTTAGTGTTATTGTTAGAGTTAGGGTTAGGGTTAAGGTTAGGATTAGTGTTTGGTTAAGGGTTAGAGTTAGGTTTAGGGTTAGTGTTAGGGTTATGGTTAGGTTTAGTGTTAGGGTTAGGTTTAGGTTTAGGGTGAGTTTTAAAGTTAGGGTTAGGGTTAGGGTTAGTGTTAGTGTTATGGTTATGGTAAGGATTCGGGTTTGGGATAAGTTTAGGGTTAGGATGAGTGTTAGGTTAGTGTTAGGGTAGGTTTAATATTACTGTTATTTTTTTTGTTAGAGTTAGGGTTATTTTAAGGTTAGGGTTATGGTTCATGTTAGGGTTAAGTTTAGGGATAATGTTAGTTTTAAGTTAAGGTTAGGATTAGGGTTACTCTTAGTTTTAGGGTTAGGGTTAGCATGAGAGTTAGGGTTAGGGTTCAGGTTAAAGTAAGGTTTATTTTTAGCTTTAGGGTTAATGTTAGGCTTAGGTAAGGTTTAGGGTTGGTGTTAGGGTTAGGTTTGTGGTTGGGATTAGGGTTAGGGTTAGGATTAGAGTTAGGGTTAATTTTAGGTTTATGGTTAAGTTTAGGGTTAGTGATAGGGTTAGTTCAGGTTTAGGGTTATGGTTAGTGTGAGGGTTAGGGTTAGGTTTAGGGTTAGGGTTAGTGTTAATATTACATTTAGGTTTAGGGTTAGTGTTAAGGTTAGGGTTAGGGTTAAGTTTGGGTTTAGTGTAAGGTTTAGGTTTAGGTTTCATGCAAGTGTTAGGGTTATGGTGAGTGTTAGTTTTAGGGTTAGGGTTATGGTTAGTGTTGGGTTAGGGTTAGGTTAGGGTTAGTGTAATGATTAATGTTAAGTTTAGTATTAGGTTATGGTTAGGGTTCGTGTTAGCATAAGGGTTAGGGTTAGTGTTAAGTTTAGGTTTAGGGTTAGGGTTAGTGTTAGTGTTGGGGTTAGGGTTAGGGGCAGGTTTAGCATTAGTGTTAGGGTTGTGCGTAGTGATAGGGTTAGAGTTAATGTTAGGGTTATATTTAGGGTTAGTTTTAGGTTTAGGGTTAGGGTTATGTTGAGCTTTACGGTTACTGTAATGGTTAGGGTTAGAGTTAGTTTTAGTGTTAGGTATAGGGTTCATGTTAGTGTTAGTGTTAGGGTTAGTGTTAGGGATAGGATTAGGTTTTGGGTTAGCTTTAGTGTTAGTGTTAGGGTTAGGGTTAGGGATAGTTTTAGGGTTAGGAATAGGTTTAGGGTTAGAAATATGGTTAGTGCTATGGTTAGGGTTAGGGATAGTGTTAGGGTTAGTTTTAGAGTTAGGATTAGGATTATGGTTAGGGTTAGTTTTAGTGTTAAGGTTAGTGTTAGGGTTTGGGTTAGGTTTAGGGTTAGTTCTAGAGTTAGGTTTAGGGTTAAGGTTAGTGTTAATATTAGTGTTAGGTTCAGGTATATGTTTTGTGTTAGGGTAAGGGTTAGGTTTGGGGTTTCTGTTAGAGTTAGTGATAGGGTTAGGGTTAGGTTTATGGTTATGATTAGAGTAGAATGAGACTTAGGATTAGGTTTAGGGTTAGTTTAGGGTTACAGGTAGGATAGGGTTTGTGTTAGTGTTACGGTTAGTGTTACGGTTATAGTTAGGGTTAGGCTTTTTTTAGGTTTAGGGTTAGTGTAAAGGTTTGGGTTCGGGTTAGGTTTAGTGTATGTGTTAGTATTAGTGTTAGGGTTAAAGTTAGGGATATTGTTAGGGTTAGGGATCTGTTTATGGTTACTTTTACTGTTAGGCTTAGGGCTAGAATTAGTGTTACGGTAAGGTTAGGGTTTGGTTAATGTTAGGGTTAGGGTTAGGGATATGGTTAAGGTTAGTTTTGGGGTTAGGTTTATGGTCACTGTTCGGGTTAGGGTTAGGGTTAGTTTTAGAATTAGCTACAATGTTAGGGATATGGTTAGTGTTATAATAGTATTAGTGTAAGAATTATGATTTGTGTTAGGGTAAGGTTTAGGTTTAGATTTTCTGTAAGTGTTAGGGTTAAAAGATAGGTTTAGTGTTAGTGTTAGGTTTAGGGTTAGTGTTATGTTTAGGATTATGGTTAGGTTTAGGATTAGTGTTTGGTTTAGTGTTATACTTAGTTTTAGGGTTAATGTTAGTGTTAGAGTTAGGGTTAGTGTTAGAGTTAGAGTTATGGTTAGGAAGATGATTAGAGTGAAGCATAGGTTTAGGGTTAGTTTTATAGTTATGGGTAGGATTGGTACAGTGTTAGGATTAGGGTTAGTATTAATGTTAGTTTTAGGGTTAGGGTAAGGGTTAGAGTTAGTGACAGGGTTAGTTTTGGGGTTAGGGTTAGTGTTAGATTAGGGTTAGGTTTAGTGTTAGGATTAGTGTTTGTGTTAGGGTTAGGGTTACAGTTAGGTAAGGGTTAGGGTTCGTGTTAGGTTATGGTTATGGTTATGTTTTTCCATTGGGTTTGTGTTAGGTTTATGGTTAGGGTTAGGGATAGGGTAACATTATGTTTATGGTTAGGATTAGGGATAGGTTAGCATTAGGGTTAGGGTTAGGGTAAGTTTAGCTTTAGTGTTAAGATTATGGTTAGTTTTAGGATTAGTGTTAGGGTTAGGGGTAGGGTTATTGTTAGTGTTAGGGTTAGGTTTAGGGTTAGGGTTACTGTTAGGTTTACAATTCTGGTTAGGATTCATGTTAGGGTTATGGTTAGGGTTAGTGTTTGTGTTAGGGTTAAGGTTAGGGTTAGGGTTAGGGTTAGTGTTACTTTTAGGGTTATGGTTAGGTTTAGGATTAGTTTTGGGGTTAGTGTTAGACGTAGATTTAGGGTTAGTGTAGGGTACAGTTAGGGTTACTGTTACGGTTAGGGTTATGTTATGTTGAGGCTTAGGGTTAGTGTTAGATTAGCATTAGGTTTAGGGTTATTGTAAGTGTTAGGTTTAGGTTTAGAGTTAAGTTTAGGGTTATTGTTGGGATTAGGTTTAGGTTTAGGTTTAGGATTAGGGTTAGTGTTCTATTTAAAGATACTGTTAGGTATCTTTAAATATGGTTTGTGTTAGGGTTAGTTTTAGGGTTTGTGTTAGGGTTAGGATAAGGGTTAGTGTTAGGGTTAGGGCTAAGGTTAGTGTTAGTGTTAGTTTTAGGTTTAGGGTTAGATTAAGGTAAGGGTTATTGTTAGGGTTAGGGTCAGGGTTGGGTTAGTGTTAGGGTTAGGGCTAAGTTTAGTGTTAGGGTTAGTTTTAGGGTTTGTGTTAGGGTTAGGATAAGGGTTAGTGTTAGGGTTAGGGCTAAGTTTAGTGTTAGGGTTAGTTTTAGGTTTAGGGTTAGATTAAGGTAAGGGTTATTGTTAGGGTTAGGGTCAGGGTTGGGTTTAGGTTTAGGGATAGAATTAGGGTTAGTGTTAGTGATACATTAGGGATAGGGTTAGAGTTTGGGTTAGGGATAGGGTTAGGATTAGGGTTATGTTTACAGTTAGAGTTCGTGTTATGGTTAGGATCAGGTTAGGGTTAGGATTAGGGTTAGTGTTAGGGTTAGGGTAAGTGTTAAGGTAAGGTTTCAAGTACGGTTTAAGGTAAGGTTTAGGTTTACCGTTACTGTAGGTTTAGGGTTAGTGTTAATATTAGTGTTAGGGTTAGTGTTAAGGTTAGGTTTAGGATTTGTCTTAGGGTTATGGTTAGGATTATGTTTAAGATTTCAGTTACGATTAGGATTAAGGTTAGGGATAGGGTTAGGTTTTGGTTAGTGCTAGGGTTTTGGGGTTAAGGGTAGGGTTCGCATTAAAATTAGGGTTAGTGTTAGGTTTAGGGTTAGTGTTAGTGATAGGGTTAGGATTATGGTTAGGGTTACCATTAGGGTTAG
>NW_026694569.1:0-94762 GCF_021218885.2 Marmota monax
CCCCAGCGTCACTTTCTTCCACCTCCCACTGATGTTTGCTTTTTCATAACCCCTCTTCTTGGCAGGTTACTTTCTAATTTTTCTAGAGCCAGTCAACAAAACACCATTGTCCAGGGCCAGACAGCAAATCTGCACTGAAAGGTGGCAGGAAACCCACCTCCCAACATGTGGTGGCTGAAGAACAATGCCCCTGTCGTGCAAGAGCCAAGGCAGATTATCATCTAAAAGATGGAATATGACTCTCAACTGTGAATCTAAGACCTGGACACAAGAGACACTAGCTACTACCAGTGTGTGACCACCAATGGGGTGAAGATCATTACCACCATTGGAGTCTTCTATGCTCGGCTCAGTGAGTCGGGTCAGCAAAGGCATGTTGATTCATGGATAGGAATGCTCACAGCCACCAAGCAAGAGATTGGTTCGCTATTTGAAAATGAAATACACAAATCAACATGAGAGGAAGTCAATAAAACCATTCCCCAAAGACTTCCCCATTGAGCACAGTCCTGGCTTAACCTATTACCCGTTTTCTAGTAATAACAGAAAATAGACACAGATGGAGTGGTCTGCAAACATGGAGCCCAGAAAAGAATCCCAGACACACAAGGTGAACTGGATCATTCAGTGTAAAGGCCACATTTTAGAAGTTCAGGTGTCTATGGGGAGGCTGGCCACACTGCAGATGGCCAGGTGAGTGTTGGATTCTGTCACACGGGTCTCAGCTCACTTGCCAGAGTCTGCCAAGGTTTTGTAAAACTGCATGCACCTCCCTGCCCCATGCACACCTGGCCCAGCTGGGGCAAGAAGACAGAGTGCTTGTCACATGGGGTGAAGGAATTGAATGGCAAGAAAGAATGTATTCCTTTAGTCCTGGTTGTGGGAAGGTCCCACACTATGAATGCCCCAGGCCTGTCTTCCAAGACCACACCATTGTACACAATTAGTAAAACAAGCTTTGTGTGTGATGTTTAGATGAGGAGAGAGATGGGACAGCAGCAATTCCCGAAATAGCCCCCAAAGTATTCATATAAATAGAAACACCCCTTCTTTTGATGTTGTTTTGTTGTTGTTGTTGTTTTAATGATTTCTGACATCAAGGGGTGCCCTCATGAGCCAAGCAGAGCCCAAGGCATGAGGACAACTGGCCACAAAACAACCCATGGCTGCCCACCTTGTTTACCATCAGCATGACTTGAAAGCAGTATGTATTTAGATATCTTTTCATGTCAGTTTATTTTAAATTTCCCTGGTAATCTCTTTCCTTCTTTCTGAACTTGTGCATACAGCATGTGACCATTCCTGCAGTTGTACTCTGGATCATGAAGTATTAATAAACTAGCTTTTTGCTTTATCCATTTAGGTCCAAATCATGGCCCAAATCATCATTTCCAGTAAGTATCTGTTTTCCTCAAACCATTTTCTGATGCTCTGAGAGTTTAGATTATGTAAGAATCTAGGTTTTAAATCCAACAGACTCCTGTCTTTCCTGAAATTGCTAGAATTTGGCTGGTCATTACACAAGAATGGCAATGTGCTTGTTTAGGTTTGGGAAACTTTTACAGGAAAAAAATGTCATAATAATAAAAATTGTTAATTGCTTTCAGGGTCTTGACCTTTCAGGACAACTAGATAGGATATAAACATACACACCAGATTGCCAGGACCTCCAGGAGGAGCCTGGTATACAAAGGTGTTTGCAAGCAGGGAGGCAGTTCTTACTGTGAAATCCCAGCCCCAACTGTCTGCAGTTTATAATTCTATTTTTTTTAATTTTTTTTCAGTGGTGGTGATACATCCCAGGGCATTGCACATAGCAGCATCTCTACTACTGAGCTACATGCCCAGCCCCTGCAGATGGAGTTTATAAAGAGTAGGCCACTCTCTACTGCCAGGGTCTCAAGCCCACCTTATAAATGAAGAGGCTGAGGCACACAGCCAGGGTCCCATCCCCTTAGCCAGCTGCTGACTTAATCTGGCTTTGGACTTGGGCCTCTTTCTTCCAACACAATGGAAGACCCACTGCCACTGGATTAGGAGTTCTCCTCTGAACTGCAAATGCTGTCATTATGTACAGGGAGAATTACTTATTTTATTGTTAGTTTTTGAGGAAAGGAAAGACTCAGTCTCCTTCATTTCCCATGCAGCCACATTGAATAGCTATGGCTTCACATTCAGCCATTCTGAGCAGTGGCATGAACACTGTGTTGTTGATAAACTGCTCAGTCTGTGCTGGTCTCTGTTTCCCTGGGGCCTCCACAGGGTGGTGTGCTGTGGGGCAATGTTGGGAGTGCGGGCAGCCTACTTGAGAAGGTCTCTGCTGAAATATAGTGCTGGAACAAATCCTTAATGATTATTCCTACAAAGGATGATTAGGCAGAGAAGTTGCATCAAGCACATACTGATGGGCTTTGGGGAAAGCATAGGTCCTTCAGAAGTTATTGCTTTTTCTGTAATTTATGTCTTATATATTTTATGATGATTATATTTTATTTATTATTATATTATAAATATATAGTAGGGACTAGGGATGTAGCTCAGTATACAGTACTTGCCTAGCATATGTGAGGCTGTGGGTTCAATCCCTAGCATTGCAAAAATAAATAAAAATAACAAATACTATTATAAATATATACTCTTACAATTTATATATAATTTATTATATAAGCGTGAAATATTTTCATAGACATGATACATTACACATTTATATAATTAAATATTTGTATAAAATACTTCACACCATTTTTATGTTAATTTCCTTCTCATTTTAAATTCTGGGTTAAATCAGCACATTCATGTAAATAATTTGGGCATTTGTGGTATGGCAAAAGCTTCTTCCCTTGTCAGAGTGAACCAGACCAAGGTGGGTTTTTGTGTGTGTGTGTTGGGGGGAATATCATATATAAATGTACCTGGAGAAATATATCTTCTTATTTCTGTTTGCTTTAGTAAATAAATGATATACTTAGTTAGCAGTATGTATTTAGATATATTTTCATGTCAGTATATTTTAACTTTCCCTGGTAATCTCTTTCCCTCTTTCTGAACTTGTGCATACAGCATGTGACCATTCCTGTTGTGATTGGCATTTCCAATGTGCGCACCAACAGTGCTACACTGATTTCCCTAGCCATGTGCCTTGGGACCTAAGAATGAATTTCTCTAGGACAGATTCTGAAGAGTAAAACATACTAAGGCACACTGTTCACCTTTTTTTTAAACATTTATTCTTTAGTTGTAGTTGGACACAATATCTTTAATTTATTTATTTATTATTATGTGGTGCTGAGGATCGAACCCAGGGCCTTGCCTGTGCTAGGCAAGCACTCTACTGCTGAGCCCCAGCCCCAGCCCACACAGTTCACCTTTGTACATGGTAGTCCTTATCCACAGCTTTGCTTTCTAAGGTTTCATTACCCTCAGTCAGCTACAGTCTGAAAATATGAAATGGAAAATCCCAGAAATAATTCATAAGTTTTAAGTTATGTGCCATTCTGAGAAGCATGATGAAATCTCATGCCGTCCTGCTCCATCACCTGGAGTATGAATCATCCCTCTGTCCAGCATATCCACACTATATATGCTACCCACCCATTAGTCACTTTAGTTAGCTGTCTTGATTATTGCATTGAATGTCATGGTGTCACAGTGCTTATGTTCAAGTAACCTGATTTTACTCAGTACGAGCCCCATGGCATAAGAGAATTTTTATTGGTGATTCAGATTTGCCAAAGAGAAGTGTGTCTTTTTTTAAGTGAGTTTTTAAATATAGACAAAGCAAGAAACCACATTCACATAAATTTTATTATAGTATATTGTTATGTTCTTTTTTATTATTAGTTATTATCATTAATCTTTTATTGTGCCCATTTATAAATAAACTTTATCACAGTATGTGTATAAAGGAAAAAACAGAATATATAGTTTGTGGTGCTATCAGTGGTGTATCAAATGAGGATGTGTACACAGTATATGTATGTGCATAATTTTAAAATAAATTCCAGACCTTTTCCTAAAGCCCTTGCACCATTGTGTACTATACCACCTATAACATCATGGTTCTGGTCACTGCACATATTTGCCAATATTTGTGGTGGTTAGTCTTTATAAGTTTAGCTATTCTCTGGATGTATTTCTCACAGAAAGAGAAACTACTGTAATTAATACAGACAACAACTGTTCACAGGTTACTTTCCCACCACAACATAAGAAAACATGGTTCTCTTTATCTTCCATAAGTTGATTTCCAAATTCATTAATTTTGCCATTTTGAAGGATGAAATAATGTTATCTAACCTGCTTTATTCTCCATTTCCCCATTATTGGTGAGGCAGAGCCTGCGAATGAGAAGTTCTTGTCACTGATTGCTGGCATTTATCACTTACCTCATTGTATTCTCTGTCAATTTTCCCTTTATGTTGTTTCTTCATGATTTTAAATAATTATTCCTATCTTATTTCTTAGTCATATAGAAATTAAACTCTTTTATTATTTATAAATAATTTATGGGTTTTCTTATTATACCTCATTAAAAGAACACCCCAATTTCCCTGAAATATCCTGATGGTGTTTTGGTTAGAATTTTAATGAATATTATTTAAATTTGGTGAAAACACGAAATTTAAATTGAATTTTCCTATCAAGAAGCACTTCATGTTTTAAGACATTGTGATTTTCCTAATAATGTATTATGAGATATTTCAAATATAGGAAAACAGAAGGAATTTTATAGAGAACATCCATGTACCTGCCAAACACGTCCTAACATTTATTTACATTTTACTCTGCTAGTTTTCTTGCTTCTCTTTTTCACCTACTCCTCCATCCATACCATCAGTCCATCTTATTTCTCATTCATTTCACAACATGTTGCAATTATTTTACACTTACCCTAAAATAGTTCAGGATAGATATCATTAAGGAGTTTTATATTTGTTTCCTATTCCCATTTCTACTTGTTTAGTTCAAGTTTACATACAATGTAATATACAGTTTTCAATATCACCAATAAGAGCTTACAGGCCTCTACAGTAAACCCCTATCCCAGTACAGAACATTGGCATGCTAGAAAGTTCAGCCATAGAACTTCCCAGTCACTCCCCTTTCCATGCCCCCACCATACTGTTTATTTTTTTTCTTCATGGATGAGTTTTACCTATTCTCGAACTTACAGAAATGAATGCTTGCAGCCCATAGCTGTGTAAGCCTGCTTCCTTCACTTAGCATGATGTTTTTGAGATTTATCTACACTGTAGGTGTGGCAGTGGGTTATTGCTGTTCATTGCCAAGTAGTTTCCATCTTGTAAACTTACCAGTGGGTTTATCCATCCTCCCATGGATGAACACCTAAGCACATCACAGACTTAGCTATTGAATACAGCTGCTATGGATATTCTCTTACAAGATTTTTGTGGACATGTGTTTTCATTTCTTCTAATGTTACCTAGGCATAGAATTATTTGGTTATGTGCATGATTTTTAAAGAAATTCTTAGATCTCTACTTAAAGTCCTCATACCACACTATGTGCTTCTACCAACAGCATTGAAAGCTCTGGTCCCTGCACATATTTGCTAACATTTCAGGTGGTCAGTCTCTTTAAGTTTAGCTACTCTCTTGGATGGTGGTCCAAGTGATCTTTTATATCGTTCTATCATCTTGTAAAAGTAATATTTATTAGTAATTTTTTTATGTTCAAATTCAGGTCAAACATATCTAATGTGAAAATTCAAAATCTGAAATAAGATCCAAAACTCTTCGAGCCTCATGTCAGTACTCAAAAAGTTTAAGAATTTAGAGCATTTTTTAATTTTCAAATTAGATAGGCTCAACCTATAAAGTCTAGGCAAACATTCCAAAATCCAAAAAATCTTTCAAAGTCTGAAACACTTCAGTGATAAGCACTTTGAATAAGGGATCTCAACATGTAAATGTATTTAAGACTATAAAGTTTCTTCTGAACACCATTCTGGCTGCATTTCCCTGCCACCAAACAGTTATTTGGGCTTTTTAAAGGTTTTATTGCTTCCTTATTTTTGTTGTATTATTTTTTCATTTAAAATTGTTCTAATTAGTTATATATGACAGTAGAATACATTTTGACACATTATATACAAATGGTGCACAACTTCTCATTCCTCTGGCTGTACACGGTACAATTCTTTTAAATACTTTTTGCCTTGAATTCAGTTTTCAATAAATAACTATACCTACTTTCTTTTCATTTTCATTTGCCATGAATTTATTTTACTATCTTGTTCTACTTAAAAAACCAAAAACTCAAACAAAATCAATTTTACATCCTGTATATGTAGGTCTCTGTTTATAGCATGTAACTAGATTTTGGCAGGTGTTGGAGAGGAGTATTTTTCAATGTAAAATTCCACATAGGACGTGGTCATTTTATCTAATACTTAGTGTTCAAATCTGTATACCAGTGCTGCTTTTAATTACAAATTTACTGCCTACAGACACGGGTTACCTCTTGTCACTAATACAGACCATCTCACAGTGGGCCTCTGTCCCACACCCTCCTGTTCCTGATGGTAAGCATCCACCCAGGACATAGTTCTGGGGTGAACTGCAGGTGGCCACCTCCCTTCTCACCAGGAATAGCCAGATTGCTCTCCACAGAGGCTGAGGGATTCAAGAGTCCTGCAGCAATGAGTGAATTATCATTTCCCGTGCCTCTTTCTAGAACATAATATTATCAGAACTGAAAATTTTTGCCAGTGTCTTGGGCCAAATGATAATTTTATATTAGATTAACCTGGTTAATTATGAGGTTGAACATCATCTTTTTTGTTTAATAGCCACTGAATTGTCTGTTCACACAGTGCCTGTCCTCATGATTTACAGATTCCCTGTTTGCAAAGTCACTTACTCACTATGGTTTATTTGGAAACTGAAAATCAACATTTGGGGTGTCATTCATGGATATGCACAGAGTGGTGAAAATTTGAGTCAGAACATTTATTTTCCCAGCTGAGGTTACACAGCAACACTTCTTGTCTTAGTTCTCAGATTATAAACAAGTATCATTTTTGTGGTCTATTTAGTGTCACTTTTTTATATTTTTATGTTTTTTGTTGGTGATTTCCCTGGCTAAAGTGGCTCCCAGTCACAATGCCAAAGTGTTATCTAGCCTTCCAAAGCCTGAGAAGGCTGGGATGTGCCTTAGAAGAAATATGTGTGTTTGACAAGCTTTGTTCAGACATGAATTATAATGCTGTTGGCTGTGACTTCAATGCTAACAAATCAATTATATATATATATATATATATATATATATATATATATATAGAGAGAGAGAGAGAGAGAGTACCTTTAAACAGAAACACATTAAACAGGCAGTGTATTGATAGGTAGAAGAAAATGTTCTGACTAGAGACTTGTAGAAAACTAACTCTGTATACTCAATATGAATGGTGGTTCCATTTCTGCTAATTCAGTATTTGAAATGACTTCATAGAAAATTACTACCAGAAATAACCAAAATAGACTGTTTTGTCAATTTTTTCCATTACAATAGTTGTCTTCTTATTATTTTTTGAAAGAGTTTTAAAATGTTATCCAGATATAATCCTTTACATAGGTTTGCTCCATCTATAATTGAGTGTTTTATGCTGATAAAAGCTAGTATCCTTTTGTAATATTTCTCTATATACATGGTCTAATACCTTGGCACCATCTAATGATGATCTCATCTGTATTATTAAATTTAACATCACTTTTGTTATAGGTAAAATTTCTACAGTGGGGGTCTGCCTATAGGTTTCTCTTTTGTTTTGTTTTGATCAGCAACCCGCCACCACAGCTGGAGGCAATTTAACTATAGCTTTTGATCCTGGACTGAAGTTTCAGCATTCTGATATTTAGTATATATTACAAAAGATACCTCCACCTACTGCTAAGGGATACATTGTTCCCCCTGCCTAGTTCATTATGTTGAAGTCCTATCCCAATGTGTCTTCCCTATTAGAAACAGCATTAGAACCCTGATGATATAGAATCTCCTTATAAAAGAGGAAGGGACATCAAATCTCCCCCACCCACACCTATCATGTGAGGACTTAGCAAGAAGGCAGCCATTGGTAAGGCATGAAGAGAGTCCCTACCAGAACTAAATTGGACAGAACCTTGGACTTTCACCATCCAGAAGTATGAGAAATAAATTTGCATTGTTTCAGCCCTCCCATCTGTGGTATTGGTTATGGCACTGAGATGATAAAAAATACACCTGCCTTATTACTCTACCATTTTTCTAAATTTTCTGGACTGTTACTTGTCTTTTACTTTTCCATGTGAGTTTTATGTTTATATTTTATAGGAATTGCATAGAAGTATATTGTCCTACTGAGAGAATTGATGTTCTTTGTAGTTTATGGTTTCATGATTATTTTTCTATTTCTCTTTCAAAAAAAATTGTATGATTGTCTCAAACATCTCCATATAGCATATCTTTTCTTATATATATTGTAGGTGGATTATTGTTTCTGCTATTGATAACCTTATCTTTCCTTCCCACATTTTATTTTCAAGTTTTGTGTTGACAGTGGTTTAAAAACACATTGAATTTTAGATACTGACCTTGTATTCCACAACTTTGTTGAATTTTCATCTCATTAACTTTATGTAATATCTTTTAGATTTTTTTCCTGTGGGGAGAATAAAGTCTTCTACAAGTAATAGATATATGATTTGCTTTCTCTAAGCCTTAGCATTTATTTCTTCTTGTCTTATTGCTTGGAGTAAGATCTTGAGCATCTTCTCAAAGTATATGTTTTTCTATTCTTCTGTACATAGTTTACATGTTTATTGGCACTAATAATGATAACCCTTCATTTTTATACTCAGTTTTCCAGATACAAACGTGAACGTGTGAATTTTTCTGCTTTTGTGATGTTAACATTCTGTTATATAATACAGTTCCAATTTTTTAATAACTAGATTAAAACCCACTCAATCAGACCAAATTATTCTTCTGATGTCCTGCTGGATTCATTTACTGACTTTGTGCTGGTAGATGACTTTCTTAGAGTACCTCATTTATTTTTTAATTGACAGATAAAAACTGGACACATGCAAACACACACATATGTGTCTATAGATAATATATATGTAAAAGCTGGAGTTGTAACTCAGTAGTAGAGCAAGCACTTAAGTGTTCACAAGGCCCTTAGTTAATCACCAACACCAAAAAACAAAACACTCCCCACAAAATGCATATGCATTATCTCATATACTTTTCATGGTTTTGTGTTTGTGGTAAGAACACTAAAAGTCTACTCTTTCAGCCATTTTCAAATATATAATATATAGTTATTAACTATAGCTACCATGTTATACAGATCTTTTGAACTTACTGCTTATTAATTTCCTAACTGAAATTCTGTGTCCACTGACCCACGTCTCCCCAGTCCACCACTCCTATCCCCTGGGACCACCAATTCTGCTCTCTGGCAAATGACTTTATCACACAAGGACCATCTTTGATCAGACACCCTGTAGTCTGAGACATCAGCTCATTGGATGTCATCTTTCTGCAACCATGATTTTCTTTTATGATCACATTTCAGATTCACCTCTCCCTTATAATGGTGTGCTCATGACATGTCTGGAAGTTAACCAAAGTGAAGACAGAAGGAAAATAAGGAAATTAAGACACTGAATAATTCACAAGTTCTCTCTGTTTCATCCAGTCAATCCTATGCAGTGACTCCTCTCTGGTGCAATTTCCTTACCAAATGCCCAGCAGTTCTCCTTCATTTTTCCTTGATCAAGTGGTGTGTCATCTGGGGAACTGGAGAGTTAAGTCAGAGCTGAGTTTACCCCTGTGCACAGAATGGCAGTGTAGGATGCACTGCTGTTGGTTCTCAGAGAGGAAAGTGAATGGATGACACACTGCCCTGTCCCTGCCTGCTGCCACCCTCATAGGTCCACACACATGAGTACTGGCAGTGAGTCTACCTTAAGCTAGAGTGTGTGGGGAAAGGTGAGGCTGGGTGTCCTGGGAGGTAATGGATATAGTACCATCAAAGTAGCCATTTTCCTTCCATCTGTGTTCAGCTTCAGGTAAGGAGGATGTGTATATGAAGAACAAAAGCTTTAAGAAAGGGTGGTTTCTCCACTGATATAGGCTCAAAGAAGAGGGTTATTATAACTTATTCAGGTGGTAGTTTGGGCATGTACATGGAATTAACACTAGGCTACATATCTAGCATTTCATATGTTTGTTCTGGGTTTTTTTCCTGCTCTTTTAGATTAAAAGTGGCTCATATTCACTATGATGGGCCCATCTACATGTATTGCATGCTGAGGTGGCAGAGTATTGTAGCAGGGTGGGGGTGCTCTCTGAAACCTCAGCATCAGAATCCTCATCTTCTCTGTGTTTTCCTGGACCAAACTTGTGACCCAAAAGTGTGTGCTTGCATACCGTGCTGCTTCTAGAATGCCTGCTCTTTTGAACAATTAAAAGTTATCCTAATTCTTGGCCTCTGGAAAATCACCTTCTTTGAGGCCATATCCTGATCCCTCTTATTTTTGGACTTAATAAACATCAAGCAATTCCAAGACTTCCACTCTTCTCTATCCACATACTCATGACCCTGGAATCTCCATTTCCAACTCCAACTTATCTCCCCATTTCCAGGGTTGTGTATTGAACCACATAATGAGCATCTCCATGGGCATGATTCAAGGGCCTTGTGTACTCAGAGCATCTAAATGGAACTTGGATATCTTCTAGTTTCAGCTCCTTCCATTGCTATTTTGGGGAAAGTTGTCATAATAATAATTCAAACTTAATCCTAATTACAGAAAGTAGCACTATTAAAAAAGAATTAAAACTTCCTGATATTCCAGTAATTAAAAATGACTTCAGGAGAAACCAGACTGCCTTATAGCTGGTAAGTGAACTTGGACAAAAGACTGACATTTCATATTTGACATTAAAGTCAATAGACCATCAACCTTATCAAGTTCAATTCAATTCGAACAGAGGTTCAAGCAACAGAGAAACCAGCCTTGTTTTTTTTCTCAGTTCCACCTTGTCATGATGTCTGGTTTTTTTTTTTTTTTTTGGAAAATGTAGCTCTCCTTGAATCCCATAGTGAATAAAAATTGCCCCTTAATACTTGAGTGTGTGTTGCCTAAGATCAAGGATGTTGCCTTATATACCAACAGCTCAAGTTCAGGATATATTCCATTCATATTCTACTTTCTCCAGTTATCCCCCTAATGTTCTTCAGATTTCCTCCCTAGAATAGGACACTAACCATGCTGGTTTACTCTCCTGAAACCCAGAATCATTCCTTGGCCTTTTGTGGCTTTTTCCTTCCAGGATATAACATCAGGGGGTGCATGGTCTCAGTGTGCCCTTTAATAGTGAAGTTAATTTTATTCATTTGGGTACAACCTCTTTTCTCATTACATATTTTTATTTCCCTGTGACATTAAAAATAATTTATGAAAAAACCTTGCTACCATTTTGTTGGAGTGGTATGACACTTTGGGGAAAATTGTCATCTTAAAATTATCAAGTGTTACAGTCTCTGAATATGGTACATATTTCCATTTATTCAGTTTTTCTTTTCTTTATGTGATGTTTTGAAGTTTCAGGTGTGGAAGTCTTGTTTATCTTTTGTTAAATCCATTCCTAAGTATTTGAACCATTTTCCAATGTAGAGTTCAGTGCCATTAAGTATGATCGGTTCATATTGCTGTCACATCCATCCAACTCCAGTACTTTTTCAGCTTCCCAAGCTGAAACTCTGTCCCCATTAAGTACTAACTCCCTATTTTTCCATTGTCCTGGCCCATGGTAAACACCATTCTACTTTCTGTCTCGGTGGATTTGACCACTATTTTAGGTGGTTTTTAATGTTATTGCAAGTTATTTGTGTGTATTATATATATAATGTGTATGTATATATACACACAAAACTTGCAATAACATTGCAACAACAAATTGATATTTTAATATTGCAATAACAACATTAAAATATCAGTTTGCAAAGTTATTGCAACATTAAAACATCAATTTGCAAATGAAATTTATATATATAAATATATATGTACAAAGGTATATAAATTTTATTTGCAAATTCTTGCTGCATATAAATATGCAATTGATTCTTGTAAATTGAACTTATCTTGTGGTCCTGCAAAATCCACATTACAAGTATTCATTTTTAAATATATTCCTTGGAACAGTCTATGTAAATTATGACATTGTCTATGACTAAAGACAGATTTATGTCTTCCTTTCTAAACTATATGCCATTTATCTATCACCTAAGTCTATCTAAATACCTATCATCAACCTACCTACTTATTTATCTGTCACATTTTTCCTATTGTGATGCTCAGTACCAACCTAGGAATGTTGGTAGATAGGGCTGAGGTGGTGGTTCAGTGGTAGAGTGCTTGCCTAGCATGTGTGAGGCACTGGGTTTGATAATCAACACTGCATATAAATAAACAAATAAAGTTCCATTGACAAAAAATCTTTCTTAAAAAATGTTGCATAGAAATAGAACAGTCATCATTGTCTTGTTTCCTGTATTAAAGGGAAAATATTTTTTATTTTACTTTAAGTAGTATATTCATTGTATGCTTCTTATAAATACCCTTTATATTAGATTATATTAGAAAAAGTTCTTTAATTCATTTCCTTGAAGTTTTCACAATGAATTGATGTTGAACTGATCTTTTTTATATCAGTTAAGATAATTATATGGTTTCTCTATGTCTGTTTTCATTGACTTTTTTTTCTTTTTGATACAGGGGATTTAATCCAGGACACTTAACCATGGAGCCACATCCTCTGCCCTTTTATATTTTATTATTTTTTTTAATTATGAGACAGAGTCTTGCTAAGTTGCTTAGATCCTTGCTAAGTCACTGAGGCCTGGTTTGAACTTGTCATCCTCCTTGCCTGAGTCTCTTGAGCCTCTGGAATTATAGAGGTGAGCCACAATTCTCAGCTCATTGATTAACTTTTGAATGTTGAAGTCATTATATTCCTGGAGTTAGCCCCAGTTGGTCCATTATGCATTTTTAAAAAATATTTTTTAAAATATAGTCTGTGTTTTGCTAGATTTAGTTAACATTATGAGAAGGGTATTGCCCCTTTGATCATGAGGTATATTGATCTGCATGTTCTTTTGATGTCCCTGTTAGATGTTTGTAGCACAGTTGTGTTAGCCTCAAAAAATGAATTAGAAAGTGTCCTTTACTCCAGTATTTTCTCTTAAGAGTTTGTGTACAATGCTGATATTTCATCTTTAAATGTTTGAAAACATTACCAGTTTCTCTGTTTTAATTGTAGGAAGGGCTTTTTTTTAACAACTTCAAAAATTAACTACAACTTCAAGTTCCTCTAGAGATTTAGAGTTATTTTGAGTTTTTCTTTTTCTTTGTAATAATTTTTGGTGTTTTTTGTTCTTTGAGGAATTTGTCTTCTTTTCTAACTCAATCTGTTTACTTCTTTGTTCATAATGTTTGTTATTGTTAAACATCTGCAGAGTCTTCAACGATGTTCTCCTGTGCCTTCCTGATATTGGTGATGTGTGTTTTTCTCTTTCTTAATTAGTTTTACTAGATGTTACCAACTATGGCAACTATGTTACTTGGTGGGTTTTTGTTTGTTTAGGAGGGTTGGGGTTTTTTTTAGTACTGAATACAAGAATCTTTTACAACTGAGCTAAATCCCCCATCCTTTTTACTTTTTATTTTGAGATAAGAATTCACTAAATTGCTGAGGCTGGCCTCAGACTTATGATCCTCCTGCCTTGGCATTCCCAGTCACTGGGATTATAAGTGTGCAACACCACATGCAACTACATTAATTTTTTGAAGCATCAGCTAATGTTAGGCTTTACTGATCTCTATATTGTTTATTTTCTGGTTCATAGATTTCTGCTCTTGACTGTAATGGTTTAATTATTTTAGATTTAACTTGCCCTTATTTCTTAAAATTCTTAGGAAATAAACTTTATCTAATTTAAACACTTAAAGTTCTAAATTCCTAATTATTCCTTTTAGCTGAGCCATAAACTTTTGATATCCAATACTTTCATTTTTTATATTGTGTAGTTCTGCATTTTCTTCTTTGGCCTATCAGTTCTACAGAAGTTTGCTATTTAATTTGCAAAAATTAGGAGAGTTTCTAAATATCTTCTTGTTATGGATTTCTAATTTAGTTCCCTATTGTTAGAAAATTATGGTTTTGATTCTTTTAAATGTATTGAGGTTTGTTTTATGGCTGCACATGTGATCTGTTGGGGTGCTCATTCCTTGTGGACTGAACAGATGTAGGGACTGCTCTGGTTGAGCATATTATTCTATAGATGTTCATCAGGTCAGGATGGTGCTTAGAGTTTGTGCACTAATATTTGACAAGTTCCATTGATTGATTCCATTAATTCCATTGATTGCATTTAATGGGTATTAAAATTCCAGCTATCATTGTGACTTTCTCTATTTCACTGGGGTTGCACTCTTGATTTTTTTAACTTTCTGTGAAGAGAGCTGAGTTTTGTAATTGCTTTCAGAGCTTTTGCTCTCCTTGTTAACTTGGCTGGTTTGCTCTTTGTCCTCTTGTCTGTGCCTCCCACTAAATTGGAGATTCAATTT
The DNA here is from genome assembly GCF_021218885.2 of Marmota monax. Lineage (NCBI taxonomy): Eukaryota > Metazoa > Chordata > Mammalia > Rodentia > Sciuridae > Marmota > Marmota monax. The sequence goes on from NW_026694569.1 coordinate 14,637, forward strand.
TAGCATCCTCAGCTGCAATCCAGCAGGTGGCCCATTTTTTATATAGTCTCTCATAATAGGAACAATTATAAAAATTGTTTAACTACTTTTTAACAAAAAATGTTTTATGGGGAAAAATGTTTCACTTCCTATAAAATATGTGACTACACTTGAATTTTGATGCTTTTGATCTGAAAAGAGCCTTTCTTTCCCTTAAATCTCATTCATTATTTCTGTCCTTGAATTGGTTATCTTCTTTTTTTGTGAGGGCCACACGTGTACCAGGGATTGAAACTCAGGGGCACTCTACCACTGAGCCACATCCCCAGCCCTATTTTATATTTTATTTAGAGTCAGCATCTCACTGAGTTGTTAGAAACTTGCTTACTTTGAACTTGTGGTCTTCCTGCCTCAGCCTTTTGAGCCACTGGGATTACTGGCATGCACCACCATGCCAGGCCCCTGAACTGACCGTCTTCGCACTGTTTTATTTATAGCATGTGCCATCTGGGGAAGGTGGTGCATCTGCCCTGCCCTCCTCTCAGCTCCTCTAGAAGAGCACTTTTTATCCCAGTATGCTGGTTCCTTCCTCTGTGTTTCCCTTCCACCCGCTGCTTCTTCTCTGTTGCATCTTCTTACCAACTATTGCAGTTATTTCTCTCTTCCCTCCTTCAGAGTGACTTCTTCATATAGAAGTTTCTTCTGCATCCATGTATCATCAGGCCTTGGATCAGTGCCCACATTAGGAAGGCAGAAGGTTTTCAGATTGAATGTCAATAGCACAGATGTTCTACCATTGGGTAAGCATGTCCATTTCACTTGCATTGTCTAAGGAATTTCATAGATACCAGATTCTGTCTCAGCCCTTCCCTGCAAATGACTGATTTTATAGATTTTCTCCAGCTCTGGTACTCTTCAGCACCCCCAAACTATGCCAGGTAAACATGAAGCATAATTTTGTTTGAAAGTAGAAAGTAACCCCCACTAGAATTCTCAAAAAAATTTAAGAATATCATTTTCCAACCACTTCTGTTTGGTTTTAGGGATGTTTTCTAAGATTCAGACTGGAAGCCCACAGAGTGCTGAGGAGGGGATGGCACAGTGTGAGCCCCTTACTGTCCACCCTGTACCTCAGTTTCTCATTCCACCCGGTAAGCACCTGGCCTATGGCCATGGAGAAGCCTGCAGCAAGTGACCAGTGTTCTCTTCCTTAAATCTGGCCGCGCAGAAAAGAAACTGCCCACTCTTGCAGATTTGTTTAGAGTCTGAGCAGAATCTCTCTCTCAGGCTTAGATGACATTAATGCAAGCATTCTTGACCCAACCACAAGCACCCTCAACCAAACCACAAGCACCAAGGCAGAGGCAACTCTCATTATGTGGTGTTTTTAACCAGCAATAAATTTCAGCTCAAGAAAGGTGAAGGAATACGGGCTGGGCTCACACAGTCAATATGCTTGCCTATTTAAACTCTTTTTAAGGAAACCAAAGATATAACAGATAGCAAGCTCAAGAGAAAGGCATCTTACACTTGCTGAGACCCAAACCTCCTCATTTGGATTATTTATGGCTTCAGGTTATTTTCTTTGAAAAAGAACTTTTTCTTAGGTGCTCAAGAAGACACTGCAGTGGGGGAGAGCCTAGAAGAGAGAGAATGTTGTGCTGGGGCCCCTCGTCTGTTGCAAGCATTCTGCCTCAGCTCTGTAACAGCTCACACAGGGAGTTTTTAAGTCCATTTGGTTAAACTGAACACAACTCAGGTTTCATTTGAGGACAGTCTACTCGATGCAGGGTTGAGAGGTAAGTGTTATCGCTCATGAGATCAGTCCCCAATTTGCTAGAAAACAAGCTACTGTGTTACAGGTTTGAGGGGATCAGCAGAGACATGTTCTGGAAGACCAGCCCCTCTGTCCTCATCAGGCAGAGCCTGAAGGGCCTGTTGCAGTCCTGGGTTTCATTGCCTAAAACTTAATTAATTGGTTCTGCAGAAAAGAATTTAGCACACTTCCCACCAGGGCCTCCAGGCCCTTCACGTCAGTGCAGACCCCCCACCCTCCGAGGGGCTGGGAAGGCAGGACTGCAGTTTGGAAGGAGAGCAGGCTGCTGTCACGTGTCCCCTCTCTGGCTTGCTGAACATTAGTGCAGGGTCCTGCTGCCCATGGTGCAGTGTGCATCTCCCCTTGCAAATTCTTTGAGGGTCAGGCTTCCTTTTCTCTGCCTCCATTGCCTTTGGATATACTAGAAGGTGCTTCTGTTCAGCATTCCTCTTCTTCAAAGATTTCTCTCCTATGATTTAATGATAGAATGCAGTTTTTGCAATATCATTGCTTTTATAAAATACATGTTTGCAAACAAGAGAAGTGTGTGTGTGGTGGGGGGATGCCAGACAGCTCTGCTGTGCACCAAGGTCAGGAAGCAACATATTTCATGTCTGACATGGGTGCATTTATGTACAGAACCACCTGCTCAGCCATGTGTCATCCTTAAGGAGTCCTCCTGCATCCCACACTCCGTTAAAGATGCAGGGTTTGGGGGTTTTGGTTTTAATTAATAGATTATTTGGGGAGCAGTTTCAGATTGATAGAAATTCTGAATAGAAAGAGTTCCCTGTACTCTCCTCTCAGTCACCTTACAGTCTGTTCTATTAATTATAGTTGACAAACCAATGTTGATACATTATCGTGAGCTGGACTCTGTGGTCTACATTCAGGGTAACTCTTTGTGTTTTACCTTCTATGGATTTTGACCAATGTGTAATGACCTCCATGATGACCATGATAGTATCATTGGCAATAGTGTTTCTGCTTTAAAAATCTTCTTCATGACTTTGCCCATCCTCTCCCTTTACCTCTAGCAACTACTGGTCTTTTTACTGTCTCCATACTTCTACATTTCCAGAGAGTCATATAGTTGGGATCACACAGTATGTAGCCTTTCCAGATTGGTTCCTTTCACCGGTAATATGCATTTTAATTTTCTCCCTTCATGTGGCTCAATAGCTCAATTTGTGTTAGCACTGAATACTATTCCACTGTCTGGGTGCATCCGTTTCTGCTTGTCCATTTACCTCCTGAAGTGAATCTTAGTTTTCTCCAACAATTTTGAAAAAAGTTGCTGTAAATATTCATGTGAGTTTTTGTGTGGACTTCTAAGTTTTGAACTCATCTGGATAAATAACAAATAGCAAAATTCTTGGATTGTAAGATGCTGGATTTAAAAATCAAATCATTGGGAATGTTTGACATCTCCTGCTGCACTTCCAGACCTTGTGTGCTTTCACCAAGGATGACTACCAGGAGGAAGGATTCTGAGAGCCTTACTGGGAAATTGCCTGTGAACATTTATGTGGACTCCGTCCAGATGTAGAGGGAGATTGAAAACCAAATCACAGGTAAGAGTCACAGATTTTTCTGATGAGACATCAAGCACACTTGAAGGCACTTTCTGTAGGCAGTTGTCACTTGTACATTTTTTCTTTCTGTAGGCAGTTGTCACTTGTACATTTTACTGTTCATAGCACAGAGAGTGAATCTCTGTTTTGTCTCTTTTGCTGGGTACTGTAAAAAAAAAAAAGAGGTCTCTTTAGCTCATGGTTTCAGAGGCTGAAAGTCTAAACCACATGATATCAGCTCTGGTGAGTGTTCCCTTGGCTTCATCACACGATGTATGGCAGGCATCATGATGGGAGGATATGCAAGGAGGAGAGATCCTTCAGCATAACAGGAAGCCCGAGCATCCCAGGAGGGCCCAGGCTTGTTCTTCTATGACATCATTCTTGAGAGAACTAAGCAGGGTTCCAAGAGAACTACCTTAATCCCTTCTGAGGGACAGTGTTGCTTACTAAGCCCCAACTCTTAGAGGTTCCACTACCTCTTAACATCTCCACACTGGAAACCAAGCTTCTGACACACAAACCCTTGGAGGACAGACCACATCCAGTAATAGTTAGCAAGTGCAAGGCATAGTGCTGCACTCCTAATTTAGCCAAACCTTATGAGTACATGGTACCTCACTCATGGTTCTTATGACATCTCTAGGGCCTCCTGTGCTAGACTAGGCAGCTCACTCAATCTGCTTCTCCTTTGTTCCACATTTCCTTACTCTTGCACCCTCTCTGAACCAAGTTTGGTCCAAAGGAACACAGGCTTGATTTCAGCCCTTTTGGAGAGAGGGCTGCCCATTACCTGGGGAGTGGACACTTCAGTGAACACAGGCTATGTCACGATTTAATTTCCAGAGAACAAAGCAAAATTCCTGGTTCAGGGTCTGAGAAGTGGGCAGGTCATTTAGGAATCAGCTCCTTGGGTTGGCTGTCAACCCTAACACAATAACTTGTGAACATGGATGGGATTTCCCTTAATGGAAAGCCCTTGGGAAGGAAGAACATGACCAAAGTCCTCCACAGCCTCCTCTTCTTCCTTCTGATCCCTCCACATCGTACACACACTTCTTCCCAGACCCCATAATGTATCAGGAAAACCCTGTGAAGATGGCAGCATACTAGCACCTGAGTCTGGTTGGATTCTTTTATGGTGCTCTTGACCTTGGTTGCACGTTTGAAGCTGCAGTGATCTCTAATGCCTGCTTTACTTGAGGGAGTCTGGACAAAGGGGGTGTTAAACAACGACCCTGGTAATGGGATGAGTAGAAAGTTGGCGAAAGGAGGACCCAAGGCAGAGATAGGACTTTGTAACTCCAGCTTACTCTGAAAGGAGGTTCACTGACAGGTTCCCACTGACCTGTGCTGACCTGTGCTGTGCTGAATGTGTGTTCATTGTAGGAATAAACTCTTAGAATGAAAATATAAGGAGTCTACCCTGGTACAGTTCTTTAAAACTATTTCCTGCAAGGAAAGACATCAGCTGGGCCCAAAAAGGAAAATATGCACATTGTTTGATCTGGCAATTACTAGAATCTTATGTTGAAGAGGTAGCTGCACTTACAGAGCAAAACTGAAAGGATATTTCCTGCAGAAACATTCCTGAGAGATAAATGCAAAACAAACTAATTTATCAGTAGGAGGTTGCATGGGATATTGGAAGTGCATCCATACTGGGGAGTAGTACACAGCTATAAAAGAATCCATAGACCTCTCCAAAATATTTGATTCTGTTCCAAAACCAGAAGCAGGAAAATATAGGTGACACAATTTAATTTAAATTGAAGTCTGATCTTTTGTAAAACACCATATGAAACTACTGTTCATAGATATCAGAATAGTTAAATGTCAGTTGTTTTATGTGGTTGAAATTAAAATATGTATAATATATTGAGTATTAACTTATTAACAATATGATAGCTTTTAATAACAACATGAAAGGGCTGTTAGGAATATTTACTTTTTAATGCCCACATTTCTACAGTAAATTTTTTCCCAAAGAATATGTGTTGTATTGGTAATTTTTAATTAAATCATATTAAGGCAGATGATCATGCAATTGCCTAGACAAAGCTTTTTCTCCTGATTTTGGCATGAGGGACATGGCTCCACCTCTCACCCTAATAATGAAAATAAACTAGAATCTAATGTCCATGGCCCCTGAGTCTTCTGGAACATCTGCCTCCTGGATCCTTTAGGGGAAAGAGAAAGTTGCTGGTTGGGGACAGATGAGAGTTTTTTGTCTTTTGCTTTATTTGATTTTATCTTATTTGGAGTGCAGAGATGAGACTAGATTTGGACATTGTGACTTTTCCTAAGAGGGCACTAGAGTGAGTACTCATTTTAAGACCAAATCAATTTTTTGTCAATGTTATGTTGACCAGAAATTTTTTGTTTTCTTCCAATGGGGAGCTCATTGCCCCTGGTCATAGAGCTGTTCAAGTGTGGGGTAGTTATTTATAAGGCCAAGGGGTAAACATAAGACCATGTAGTTCCCTGGGGTTATAGGGAAGTACCTCTAGAGAGCCCACCTTTCATCACATATAGGGAAGGGATCAGTCTGCTTCAGTCGGGCCACTGGCTCTTAAATACAGTAGCCTTGTAGGGCTAGGGGAGGTGCTGGGCTGGAGGGTTGAGCCAGCAGCCCCAGGACAGCCAGCCCCCTGCCTTGCCCAGCCCCCAGGACCCATCCCTGCTTACCATGGTCTTGCAGCCTGGCTCCTGTGTGCCCCACTGCCACTTCCCATAAACCCTGTAGAGGGAGACAAAGTGCTGCTTTTCACTGGGAATCTAAAGCAAAAAGAATTTGAAAGCTTGGTACTATTGGTACATCTTATTTTTCAAGAATTCTTTTACTCTTTTGGCATATTGTATTGGACAAATCCATGGGTTACCCTTGCTCTTTTAATTTAAATTCATTTTAAGTAGTATTCTAAAAGACAATGTTAACATGATACAAAAATACTTTAAAAATCAAAATACTGAATCAGGAAAAGGTCATTTCTAATCCCAGAGCCAAGTTTGACCCACTAAGGTCAAGGACATCAGATATATTTCCTAAATCTCACCAAAATCTGGAGGGGAGGAGACCTTGGTAAAAATGTAATACCACTCAACACCCATTCCCTGTGTCCAAAGTATCAAGAAAGAAAAGTGAATGTGGTCATTATTGGCATTAAGGCTTGTGGAGTTCATTTGCATTCCATCCTGTGTATTTCAGCTTGTTTCCCTGGTGGGTAGTGGTTTGTAGTTATTTCCATAGAAGGATGAGCATTACTCTTTTTTTTAAGGTTTGGTATACAATTTTGCTCCGTTGTGTAATTTATTGGATTGTCCACTTGCACTTACATATTTTGGCTGGGCAGCTAGGAGAGAACTTGAGTTGAAAGGGAAGGACATCCACAGTCAGCTGTGAGCCTAGGGCAACCTGTCTACTCCAACAGCTCAGCGAAGTCCTCGGGAGCCAGCAATACCACGCAAACCAGCTCCCTGAGCACCAGCCCCATAAGCAATGTGAGCAATGCTGGCTACATAGGGCACAAACAAAAGGACCAGCCCTTCCCACAGCCCCAGATCATCCCCATGAAGGGCCAGATAAGACCCATGGTGCCCCCACCCCAGCTCTATATCCCCATTGGTGGCTACCAGCCAGTGCCTGCCTATGGGGCATACCTGCCCAACTTCTATTGGTCCAGATCCCTGTGCAAATGGCTCCACAGCAGGTGCCCCCTCAGATGATTCCCAAACTCAGCTCATGTCACAGCAGCAGCGGCTCCACCAGTATGGTCTACATCACTATGGCACCCTCCAACAAATCTGTGGCAGAGAGGGCAGCTCTGCTCTTGGAGGGCACTGAGGATGCTTAGAACATCGCAGAAGATGTGGTCTATAGCACCACACAGGAAGCAGAGAAGGAAGAAGATGGCTCTGTCCCAGAGACCAAGCTCCTGAGGGACAATGACACTCATTGTCACACACAGATGAATGAACCACAAGTCCAGCTGGAACCTGAGGGGTATACAGGGCCCAGGCACCAGGAGATGAGACCCCACTGTGACCCCACAGGGACTTTAACCCCCTTTGAGAGATCACAAGCCACAGTAATCACAAGAATGAAGACATTGGAGGGCTGGTTTGCAGACTCAGTGACCTAAAATCCTGCACCTGTCTTGTCCATTTTCTATACTCAGAGCTGCCTCTGGGTCCCCCCATTTGTTTGGAAGCCACACTGGTGCCTAAGCTGAGTAGAGGGCCAAGCAGCATTTCCTCTTCAGAAACAGGACACATAGTGACCCCTGTTCCACCTGCCTTTATCCTGGTGCTCACACAGTAGTGAGCTGCATATGCTCTGCAGAAACATAGGCAACATCTTCACTCCATATGGTATATGTATCAAGCATTAGAAATGTGGGGAGAACAGGTCTGTGAAGGGGTAGGTAGCAGATGGTACCTCGGGCTCTGAGATTCTCATCAACCAGCCTGCTGGTTTAAGGATGGAGGGAGCTCCATTTCTCTCTGCTGCCTCCCTGCCAGTTGTATTCTCTCAGCCAAAGATTATCAGGACAGCACACTGCCACCTACCAGGGTCCCAAGAAAAGGGGCTTCTGAAACGGGAGCTCCTTATATTCGAGTAAAATGTGCCTTTATGGAAACTGACACAATCTTGTATTTTTGTGAAATGGTTTTAATTATATTGCATGTGTATTTTGCCCACTTTGCTGGAATTCAAGAAAAATATTTCTTGGGTTTAGAATGTTTAGAATGAAGCAATATTGTACAGAACACAGTATTGTTATTTCTTATTGTTTTTTAAGAATCATGTACAGACCTTACATGTAATATATATATATATATATATATATATATATATATATATATATATATATATATATATACACATAACATTTTCATGGATGTATTTTAAGCTTGAATAATAACTTAGTAATTTAATTGTTTACATTATCCACTTTGGGATGCTTGTTGTACTGTGTGGAAGCAGGGTCCATTCATTTCAGAGCCCTCCTGACACAAAAGCCAGCAGGCACACTGTCTCTATCTGGTGCACGTTGTTGTTCTGTTTATAAACCTCCCACACCTGGTGTATCCAATAAATTTAAACAGAACCTTTGTCTGGCACTCTTGCAGGCTGTAAGGAGAGGCTGTGGAAGGTGCCTGCTGAATGAAGGAGATGTGTGGTGATTCTCTGGGCCCTTTCTGTGGATTTGGGAGATTCACATAGGACCATCAACTCCATGCTAAAACCAATGTAGTTGTAGTATAGAGAAGTGATGGAAATCAATTCCTTTATTTTTATTTATTTTTTAATTATCATGTGTTAATTGTGCACACTGGTGAGGTTCAATGTGATATTTGAACACATGCCTACAGCACATGCTAATCAAACTCTTTGCCATGCTCACCCACCCCTCTGCCCAGCCTCCAGTAACTCTAGTTTACATTCAAGTTGATTTTTTCCAACTGATTTTCTCTGTTGAGAGCTCAAGTGTGAATCAGTTACAGATAATGGATTGAAGATGGCCCCTGACATTTTTAGACCTGGAATCTGTCATTTTCTGGGGCCCCAACACAGGGCTGAGATATAGAAAGATGAGTGGGGGAGGGGGTAAGCATAGGGCTCTCCGCCCCCTGTTCCATCTGTAGTGCAGCTGGGTGCAGTGAGCTGGACCAGAAGACATTTCTGGAGGCCAGTGGCTCCAAGAGTCCCTGCCAAACAGGGGTTTTGGAAACAAGGGCACAACCTGGAGGTTTTTCTGGCAGCCAGCAAGCAACCCTGCTGGGCCCTTTACCTTGACATTTTGATAGAGCTACTTCTTGTCTATTGGAGTGGTAGAGGGGAAACAGAGCTGCGAGTCTGCTCAGGGTAGACCAGCATTCCTTAGTCTGCAGGTGATGCTCTGCAGATCTTGTGGCAGAATGCTCACTGCCTTCCCTGTGATCATTCTGACCCAGCAGGGCTGGGTGGCCCCAAAATGTCATTTCTAATGAGGGGGCCTAGGATGCAATCTCTTCCTGAGAACTATTGAGGCAGAAAATCCTTGAGCCTCAGGACACATTTCAGGGGACAGGAGCCCATCCCAGATGATGAATTCCATCCTAGTTCCCCTTCAGAGTGTACATTCTAATTGAATTTGAAATTGACTCACAGCATAGCAAGGTTCATGTACTACAGGTATTGTATACCAGTTTGGGTAAGGATGAGAGGTCACTAGGAGGAAAAAAACCCACTTGAACAACAAACCCCTTCTCTTGAAGTAGATCCCTCATGCCAGGGTGTGCAGCACCTTGAATCATTTTGACTTTAAGGTTTCTCTTATTGTAGTAGAAGAAAAACAGTATCTTCCTCACCCAGAGCAAGGCGTATGCCTGAGACCTCTACAAGAAAACCCAGATTAGCAAGAGAAAAGCATTCCATTTATTTGGTATGAGTTTTATGTGACCCAGAAGCCTTCATAAAAGAAGACCCAAAGCATTAGGGAAAGATGGTGTTTTTGTGCTGAAATTAATGGAGTGGACACTGGCAGGGAAGCATGATTGGTCAATGTGTATGACCCAATGGAAATTAACTAGGGGGACTTCGAAAGGCCTCTTTGTTAGATTCTTCTCTGTGTCTTCAGAGATAAGGACATTCCTTCTGCCCAGGTATAGGGGGAGAATCTCTGGAGTGAGGATTTTAGGACCTGCTTCAGAGGGAAGCCAGAGAATTCTATGACTTGCTTCAGGGGAGAGGGCAGGATGAGGTCAGAAGGCCTTCTGCTTCTGCAGTTTCCTCGAATGTCACAGAGCTGTGTTTGGGGGTAGAATGTCCTGACCTATTTTCTTGCTCTACTGGCCCAGCACAATACAGCTCACAGATTCACCCACACACAAATAAATGAATTCTGTGTCTTCATGTTCATTCTAAGATCAGGATAGAAAGGAATAGATCTGACTGGTTTAAGAATCATAAGCATCCTCAGAGGCCCTCTCTTGGCCAACATTGTCCAGATTGCATAGGGAAGAAATATTATGTTAAATGAAGTGACTTCTCTGATCTTAAAGAGGAACTAGATTCTGTCTCTGACTTGATTCACCTGGAGGGTTGACTATTCAGTGGAGACCTGAGGTTGAAAAATTGGAACTAGCCCTTGCATTGCTTTTCCATAAGCAGAGCCAGAAAACAAGGCTCCGTGCCACTTCAGTCAGCCTTGACTGTTCCTAAGCATTAACAGTGTGCTCCAGGCTACCAACAGCATGGTAGGGCTATAGCAGCAGAAACTGGGAAGGTTTTTTTCCCAGGGAGTGGGGGAATGCCAATAAAACATCTCTGCCTGCTCACTCCAAATGTAACATTGTGGTACATCTTTAGAAAATGTGATTGAACAATTATGGCTTAATGAGGACACTCCAGATCCATTGATTATAGAGCTGAGCTGCATGATTCAAGTATATGTAACAGGTCTGTCCTTATTTGTCCCCACAAAAGAGGAATGCTTTCACAGCTGTTGAGTTGCTTGCATATAAATTAGTTTTTTGATTTGTTTTATTTGTTTATTTGTTTGTTTGTTTGGAGGGGGTACTGGGGCTTGAACTCAAGGGCACTCAACCACTGAGCCATATCCCCAGCCCTACTTTATATTTTATTTAGAGACAGGGTCTCACTGAGTTGCTTAGTGCCTCACCATTGCTGAGGCTGGCTTTGAACTCTCAATCCTCCTGCCTCAGCCTTCTGAGATTACAGGCATGCAACACTGTGCTTGGCTTGTAATTGAGTTTTAAATTGAGGCATTGGACACCACATATACCTTGTACACCCATTAGATTTTTTGATAAACAACAGTTGTTAAGACAGCCTGTCATCACACTGCACAGACTTTTCTGTACTGACTTAGGTTGTGTGACTACCCCTGTGTACAAGAGCTTCCCATCAACTCAGGAAAATCCCTTGGTGAGATCTCATGGCATGGAAACACTTTAAATCCATTCACTTCTTTTTAAATTTTTACTCTTTTATACATAAAAACAATGATAATATGTACTAATGGAGTACCATGAGATGTTTCATACATATATATGTTGGGTAATGTTTAAATTAGGTTAAACATTTTTAATTTCTCAAACATTTATCATTTCTCTTTTTGGTAATAACTTCCAAAATCCTTCTAGCTTTTTAAAATATGCAATACATTATTCTTGTCTACAGTTGCCATATTATGAAAAATTTTCTTTCTTTTTTTGGGGGGGCTGGTGCACTAGGAATGGATCCCAGAGCCTCACACCTGCTAGGCAAATGCTTACCCATGAGCAACACCCCCAGCAAGTGAATCTACTCACATGTTCATGTTGGTAGCCATCTTGGGACAGTTCGTGGTTTTGTGATTATGTTTGAAACAAATCCCAGGCATTAGTTCCATGTGCATGTTTGTTCCAGAGACATTTAAAATCTTTTGAAGTGAACTTTTAAAAGGAAGTTGTGTCAAGGATATCATTTCCAAATGACATCTCTCAACTTCTAGCTACAGTTAGAGCGGACCAACTTTCTGCGATCAACTTCGTTCCCTATCCCTCCTGCCTTTCTCCTCATCATTGCCCAAAGTAGTAGAGACCTTAAATATTCAAAATTACTGAATGTTCAGTAGTCAGCCTTAGAAATAAAAGAGTAATGCTTTATGCAGGTGGAAAGCTTTGGTTTTTTGGCTGACCTGGTGACAGCCAGGACACAAGCCTCATTGCTATATATTTAAAATTAGGACAGTAGTGTTTTTACAGTATTATATTTCTTTTTCAGTTTTATTTCATTCACTTAATTAGTAAATAGCAGATACATTTCTGTCATTCAGGAATTTCTATCGCTCATTCCCTCAGCCTTCCCTTCACCTTCCACCTTGAAGTAATTGCTGTTGCTGATTTCTTAGGGATCTTCCCAGAGTTTCTCTAGGCATAAATAAGCCAGTACATTCATATATTATTGTACGTACCCCTTTTACTTTTTTACACAAATGGCCACCCTCTACACAGTTTGTTTCTGTCAGTGGAAGGCACTCTGGCCCCAAGTGTTCCATGGCAGGCATGGGCCTTACTTGCTTTAACCCATCCCTGGCAGCCAGGCATTTGTGTGACTTCCTCCTGTTGGTGTCTTAAACAGTCCTAGCGCCAAGCCTGCACATGTTTCTGTTTCAGACATTCCTGGAGGTGGTCTTGCTGGTGAGCAAAGGTGTAAGCTGTCATAGACATCCCTCCAGGGGGTTAGCCAGCACACACTGCTACCCTGATAGAGTGTGCCAGGTCCCTCAGCATTGGAGCAAGCCTCACCTGCAGGCCAGGGTGTCCCCACACCTGACCACCTGCTGGCAAAACTGGCCTAGGGCCACAAGGCTCACCTTGAATGTAAACTTTTATGAAGTCAGGCCACATTAGAATTTTTAACTCATTGTTTTATTCACTCTCTTTTGTAGTCTGAGGTTTTAGTGAAAACTGTTACCCTGAGGCAGAGAGACAGATGAAAAACCATCCCTTGGGCATGGGAAGGCCCTAGATGAATCTCTGAGAACCCAGGGGGAGAGACCAAACAGAAATGAACATTTCTTTGAAACTCCAGAAGGCAACTTTAACCCTCACCAAAGATTGGAACAGCAGTCACCCACAGAGCGGCAACAGCAACACCCCACTCCAGGATGGCCTGTAGCCTGTCCATCTGCTGCTGTGATCCAAGGTCTACCTCCAGATGAATGACAGCTCATGGGTCTCAGTGAAAACTAGTCATCTGTAAAGGAAAGGATTCCCACTCTGGTGAAAGGAAGAAGTCAACCTGCCTCTGGCTCCTGCTGTCCAGACGTGCTAGCCCTGTGCTAGAAGTACAAACCAGAGACAGCCCATGCTCTCCATCCTGTGGCCTCATCTATATGGCCATTTCCTTGTATTCTGCTGTCTATAATGTGGCTTTGCTTTCCAAGAGTTTTAAAAATCAACTTTTTTGGTCTTTTTTTTTTTTATTTCAACTGCATTTGGTTGTCGCTTCATCATCCTGGGTTTTTTTTTTCTATTATTTCTTTTTTCTTTTATTTGTTCTTATTAGTTATACATAATAATAGAATGTATTTTGATATATTATACATATTTGGAGTATAACTTCTCACTCTTGTGGTTGTACATAATTTAGAATGACATGGGTCATGTAATTATATATGCACATAGGATAGTAATGTTCGATTCATTCTACTTTCTTTCCTGTTCCCATTCCCCCTCCCTTCCCTTCATTTTCCTTTGTCTAATCCAAAGTTCTTCTATTCTTCCCTAACCCCCCCCCCATTGTGAATTATCATCTACATATCAGAGAAAACATTTGGCCTTTGGTTCTTTGGAATTGGCTTATTTCACTTAGCATGATAGTCTCCAGTCCCATCCATTCACTGTCAAAGGCCATGATTTCATTCTTCTTTATGGCTGAGTAATATTCCATTGTGTATATACACCATGTTTTCTTTATCCATTCATCTGTTGAAGGGCATCTAGGTTGGTTCCATAGTTTAGTTATTGTGAGTTGAGCTGCTATAAACATTGATGTGGCTGTGTCACTGTAGTATGCTGATTTTGTCTTTGGGGTATGTTTTAGTTAGCTTTTTCACTGCTGTGACTAAATGACCCAACCAGGACAACTGTAGAGGAGGAATGGTTTATTTGAGGGCTCATGATTTCAGAGGTCTCAATCCATAGACAACAGGCTCCATTCCTTGGGTTTCCAGGTGAGGCAGGACATCATGGAAGAAGAATGTGGTGAGGGAACCAGCTCACATGATGATCTAGAAGCAGACAGAAAGACTCCACTTTCCAGATACAAAATATATACTCCATAGCCCCACCTCCAATAAATCACTTCCTGCAGTCACACTCCACCTGCCTCCAGTCAACACTCTGTTAATCTCATCAGTGATTAAGTCACTGTCTGGGTTAAGGCTATCATAACTCAACCATTTGTCCTCTAAACCTTCTTACATTGTCTTACACATGAGCTTTTGTGGGACACCTCACATCCAAAACATAACAGGGTTTAAACCAAGGAGTGGGATAACTGGGTCAAATGGTGGTTCCATTCCAAGTTTTCTGAGAAATATCCATACTGCTTTCCAGGGTGGTTGCACCAATTTGCAGACCCACCAGCAATGTATGAGTGTGCCTTTCCCCCACATCCTAACCACCATGTTGTGATCTTTACTGGAAAACCATAGTAAAGCTACCTCTTTGAGGGAAAGCCTATCTAAACTAATAGGAATATCAAATCACAGAACACTGTTAAGAAAAGCACCATGACTTTTAGATATGCAAAATAATTCAAATTAGGCTATAGGTGCGAAGACACTAACATGCAAATTGTCTGAATATTTATTAGATTTTCCATCCTTTGCTCCCTGATTTTCATTCTCAATTTGCTAGACATTTTCTCCCATAAAAAATACAATGGTTGACTTCAGCCAACTAGCACCTGAGTGACTTAAGGTGGAAATAGCCAGGTGTTCAACCCTGCAAAGAGAGGGCCATGGATCCCTACCTGTATGCATGATTTCAGTTGGGCTTCTCTTTTGTGCAACACCTCACACTTCCTTTGCCTGGACACCTACAGGGTGTTTAAACAGGATTAAGTCCTGGGCCTTGTAGAGGTCCTTCCTATTCCTTCAGGGGAAACCATGGCCTCATGAATTTCAACTGGTTGTGTTAAAAACTGAATCATCACTAATCTTTTTAACAGCTTTACTCTGCTACAATTTACTTTTGTAAAATTCACCCATTCTAAATGCACAATTCATTGATTTTAAGTAAATCTGCCTATTGTGCAGCCTCCTTCCCAATCTAATTTTATAAAATTCTCAACTTTTCACATAGATTCTTCATGCTTGCCAGGCACCGTGGTGATTGCCTATAATTCAAGTGGCTTGGAAGCCTGAGGCAGGAGGATCAAGACTTCAAAGCCAACC
Source organism: Marmota monax (assembly GCF_021218885.2). Lineage (NCBI taxonomy): Eukaryota > Metazoa > Chordata > Mammalia > Rodentia > Sciuridae > Marmota > Marmota monax. The sequence goes on from NW_026694569.1 coordinate 29,960, forward strand.
TCAGCAATTTAGTGCAAGGCCTTTAGCAACTTCATAACACCCTGTCTCTAACTAAAATACAAAAGAGCTGAGGATGTGGCTCATTGGTTAAGTGCCCCTGGGTTCAATCCCTTGGTACCCCCCCAAAAAAAAATCTTTATGCTTGTCAGCTCCAGGAAGTCCACTCTACTTTCTCTGTTTTTGGATTTGCCTTTTGCAGTGTTTCACATCAATAGAATTACTGAAGATACAGTATTTTATCTGGCTTCATAAACTCAGCAAAAATTTTTCAGGGTTCATCCATGTTGTACATGTATTAGAGACTCATTACTGAATAGTATTCTATTGTATGGATATACCACAATCTGTACCATTTTCACCCATTGGTGGACTTGTGGATTTTTCCAATTTAGGGCTATTATGAATAAAGCTGCCATAAAAATTTGCATATGTTCATATGTTCACATATGGGTACAAGTTTTCATTTGTTAAAAGGTAAACTATATCAAATAATATAAATAACTAATTTAATTTTATTTGTGATTCTAGAATTGAAAAACAACTCATTCTATGTAGATGAGTGTTCCAATGAGCTGAACTGAGAAGTTTGGCCTCATAGGCAGAAAAGGGCTTAAGAAATCAGAAAAGGAAACAAAAAGGGATTGGTCCTTTCTAAGTTTCTTTCTTAGCATGGAGTAAAACAGAAGAATTTCCCATTCCAGCTAAAACTGGCTTTGTATGAGGGTTTGGCTATTATCCCTCACTCTTCTGTGTCCTTGAAAGGTGAGGTAACATCTTGGTGGTGTGGCACTTTAGCACAGTTACTCCATTTTTGTTCAGCTGGGGCCCATTGCAGGGGCTCAATGCAAACTCATGGGCTCCTATATGGTTTAACTCTTTTCTCTGGGGTGGATTCCTAGGAAAAAAATTTGCTGAACCATGACAAATAATGGACTTTCTTTTACATGGTCCTAGGGATTGTATGCAGGGCTTCTGCATGCTTGGCAACTGCTCTACCACTGAGCCACATCCCCAGACCTTTTTATGTTCTGAGACAGGGTCTCACTAAGTTCCAAGTGGACTTGTGATCCTCTGGCCTCTCAGCCTCACAAGTAGCTGAGATTATAGGAATGTGCTACCACCCTGACTGGCTTCGATTTTAGCAGTGGACGGTTGGTATGCCAGGTGTTAGTAAGAATCCACCCACCAACACACATTTCTTACACAGCACCACATAAAGCAGGAACAATGTCCCCTGCATGAACAGGATACCAAGCTGGTGCTAAAATACTTCGAAATAAATATCAATATTTGTGGTTCACTTTCACACTCACCTTCTGGTGCTTTCCTGTCCACAGTGCTCACAGGCTTCTACTGAAGTATGTGTTCTCTGCTGGAGCACACGTGCCTAGAGGGGTCACAGGCTCAGGCTGTGGAGGCACCATGTGTAAAATCTGTGGTCTCAGGAGGTAAGAAACACTTTTGTCCTTTCCCTTTTCCTCTCTCTCTCTCTCTCTCTCTCTGTCTCTCTCTCTCTCTCTCTCTCTCTCTCTCTCTCTCTCTCTCTCTCTCTCTCTCCTTTCAGGTAAATGTTCTTCACATTGTAATTATTATTCAATAAGGGGAAACTTCTAGTGACTTAAAATCATTTTCCATATAAATGCTGTTTCTTTCCTATGCAATACCATCAACCATATTTATTTTATGAGGGAAAGTAATCTGGTAAGTGCTCAGTTTATTATGTAGTTCCTATAAATATGCATATTCATTACCCATCAAGTAGTCTCTTAATAAATTTCATTAACTTGATTATCCCTTGGGGAAAGTTTTTCTTGTTAAATAACCTCACATATACAAAAACCCAATCTCTTCCTGATATGTACAAGAAAACCAGAGTGCATATTAGAAAAGCTGTTTTTAATCTGCTGCAGCTAATTCAGTTATTGAGAACAGTATTTTGGGGTTTAATTGCGTGAAATGCTCAATTCCTAATGCAAACAGCCCAACAGAACCCTTTTCAAGATGCTCCACTGAGACATTAGATTATTTTGGGTGACAGATGCCAATCTTTGCCTACTGGGAGCCTGGGGTTGCTCTGTGCACAGGGACTTGGCAGAGAACAGACACAGAGGGAAGTGTGTCCCACCGTGCCAAGATGCTCATTTTCCTGGGGATAATACAACCCACCACAGTGATAGGAATTCATTGGCCCAAGTGGGTAGTTAAAAAGTTCCTGGGAGGTGAAGCCTGTGGGAGGCCGTCATGTCATGTGACCAGTGTTTTCCCCTCCTGATTGGTTGAGGCACTGTTGGCCATTCCCCTGATGATCTGGCTACTCTTAAGTTGCTGAAGATGGTAGCCCCGATCTTGAGGGTAGAAATAATGCAACCAAATGTGTCTTCAGGCATAGGTGTGCCTTCCTGCAGCCCCATGGGTCGAGCTACACTAACCTGTTCCTTTGTGATGTTAACCCCTTGCCTAGTTTGTGATAGAATGTTCCATGGGAACCCCCTTTGTGTGTCCCCTTCTCTTATTCTGCCCTTGGGTGTGGCCTTCCTAGATGTCAGTCAACCTGCTAACAGCAAACATCATGAAGCTGGACTCAGCCCCTTGAAACCTGACCCCTTGACTCATTTGAATGGCCTCTCCTCAAAAAAAGGGGTCAGCTCTCTCTCTTTCTGCAGACCCTTAAGGTCAGAGGAGCCATCAGATCACCCCCCCCAAAAAAAAAGGTATTTCTGTCTCTTGTGTGCTTATTTCGTGCAGCCCAGTTCCCCTGGAGTGACCCCTGAGTGTTTAAGTCACAAGAAATGTGGCAGAAGCCAGTCCTTTTAGTCATCAAATGTCCCTCAAAAAACCATGGAGATTAAGAATCATCACCTCCTTTAGCTGGTAAAAAAAATAGTAACAGGCTCACTTGTGCAAGAGAAGAACACAACATAAGACATAGGCTCTCACTCTTACAGATATACAACCTTGAAAACAGAAATTCTAGTTGGTGAAGTTAGAAGCACAACTTCATAGAAAGTGGGAGGGAAAAAAGGGCAGTGAGTGGTTGGGCTGAGCTTGGGGGACAGGGAGCCAGTCTTTCCCCCATGATCAACTGTGCTGGGACCTTAGCATCCTCTATATAGAGCTGAGAGCCCTTACCAAGTGCAGCTGGACTGGATACCCATTGTCACACTTCCTCTGGCCATGGGTCTCCAGGTAGAAGTGAGGAAATAAATTCAAATTAGTCTGTCCAATGAGATCCTTGCCTCTTTCCTTCCCTGAAACTAATTTGAGTTCACAGCCAGAAAATTCTTAAGAGAAAATCTGGGTTGCCAACTTAAAATAGAGGGAAATGTCATGATTTGGATCTTGAATTTCTCCAAAATGTTCATATATTAAAGACTTAGTCCCCAGTGCAGCAATGTTCAGAGGTAGGACTTTGGGGAAGTGACTCATGAGGACTCTAATTTTACCAGTGAATTTATCCATTTAATGAATTAGTAATTTCAGAGGAATATTGAGAGGGTGTAAACTACGGAAAGTGGGGCATGGCTGGAGGAAGTATGTCACTGGGGGCTTGGCCGTTGGGGGACTATATCTTGTCCCTGGCCTCTTCTTCTCTCTCTTTCTGATTCCCATCTACCAAGCCCAAAGCAGCTTCCCTCTACTATGTCCTTCCTCAATAATGTGCTGCCTCACCTCAGAGCCAAAGTAATGGAGCTGGCTGATGATGGAAACCTCTGAAACTGTGAGCCAAAATAAAGCCTTCCTCCTTTAAGTTGTTTATGTTGGGTATTTTGGTGACACTGATAAAAAAAAAAAACTGACCCAGGATAAATATAAATCATTGGAGAAAAGTGACTGCATGCAGAAGGCCTCAGAGAGAGAATCACCCAAATGACATCAGCCTCACATGCCAAGGTGGTCTCAGGAATGCTGTGGTACTTTGGAGAGGGGCTCCTCCCTCTTATATTCACTGAAGGTTCTTAGCAGAGAGTAGACACTCCACAAAGAACTGAGCAATGGAGGATGGGCTGGTGACTTGTAGGCTGTGGCTTTGTGGGATGAGGTGTTTAAATGTAGGGCCAGAGGGAAAAGCTGAGAAGATGGAGTGAGGATGCTACCCATGATCCACACCTGCAGGTCCTACTGGTGTCTAAAGACCCCCTCAGTCAGGGTCAGGACAGAAGGTAGCAAGGATCCAGACCTTGATCCCCACCTACCCTTCCTAAGAGGTCCCTTAAGGATGTGTCCTAGAAAAATGGAGGAAGAAATCAAGAGACAGAACATAGAGTCTGGGGAAGGACCAATACAAGAAAGCCCCCTAAAATTCATGCATGCTTCCTTCTCCCTCCTCCATATTTGCATTCAGCCTGCAGGATGGTCAGAGGTTGACACACACTCTACACACATCACACACTTATGATAGAATAATACTTGTCAGCCTTTAAAAGGGAAATCCTGTCATTTCTGACAACATGGATGAAGCTGGAAAACACACTAGGTGAAATAAGCCAGGCACAGAAGATAAACACTGCATGGTTTCAGGTATATATGTGGCATCTAAAAATGTGGAACTCATCAGCAGAGAGCAAAAGGTACTAGGTTGGCAGGAATAGGGCAGTAGACAAGAAAGTTGATCAAAAGCGCAAACTTTCAGTTATCTAATGAATAAGTGCTGGAGACCCAGTGTACCTCATGGTGAAGGTACTTACTACTGCTGTACACTTGTAACTGGCTGAGGACATAGTCTTAAATGTTCCCACACACATGTGTGAGATGGCAGATGTGTTCATTAGCTTTATTGTAGTAGTCATTTCAGTGTGTGGGTTTATGAAATATCACATTGTTTGCTGCTGTCATTTGACTATGGCTTGGTCTTCCCCTGCCCACAGAAACTCATGCCAGATTGTAATTCTCATGGTGAAGTACCATGGTGTTTAGAGATGGACCCTTGTGGTTAGGATTAGATAAGGTTATCAGGGTGGAGCTCCCATGACTGAATCCTGGTGTCTTTATAAGAGGGAGAGATACCAAAGGGGACACACATACACACAAACACAGGTATGTGCACACATGTACACAAACACACAATCCCTGTGCTTAGCACTAGATACCCTGCATCACAGGGAGTCTGCCAGAAAGAAGGCCATCACTATATGTTGGCCCTTGAACCACTAGAACTGTGAGTTAAATATCTTTTCTTCAAAACTTCCTTTGTCTGTGGTTTTCTGTTAGAAGACATGCATAAATGTTCTTTGTCAATTACATCTCAATATCATTGAGAGAAAAGAAAAAAAAAGGAGCAACTTTTTTCATTTCCTAACCAGTGAGAAAATCAGACTTATAGAGACCTATAGACTCCTACTTTTTTCACACTGTGACCAAAATACCAGACAAGAATGACTTAATGAGGAAAAGTTTATTTTGGGCTCATGATTTCAGAGGTTTAATCTATGTTGGTTGATTTCATGGCTCTGAGCTTGAGGTAAGGCAGAACATCATGGTGAAAGGGCATGCTGCTCAGCTCATGGCAGCCAGGAGGCAGGCAGAGCATGGGAAGCCAGGGAGAAGATAAAATTCAAGGGCATGTGCCCCAGTGACCTACTTTCTCCAGGCATAAGCTGCCTACAGTTACCACTCAGTAGATCAAATTATCAATCCATCAGAATTAATCCACTGATAAGGTTATAGCTCTCCTCGTTGCCTAAAAGCCCCACTTCTGAAGTATTATGTATTAGTGATCATGCTTTCAAAATAAAATCATTTAGGGGAACATTTATAGATCCAAATCTCAGCAACACCCACTCTCCCTGCACAATTATTCAACAGCTAATACTGGGTGTGAACTGCCCTGACCTGGCTTGGTTGCCTCTTTTCCCAGAACCACCTTCAACATCGATTGGCACTTTACACCAAAGAAAGAGAACAAATTGAAAGTGACTGTGCCTTGAAAGTCTATATTTTTTCTTTCTTTGGGCAGAGGTAAACTTTGAGTTGTTGATACCTGACTTATTTTTCTTTGTAGTGTGTCTAAGTTTCTGTAACTGAGCAAGAGCTTTGTGTGGTTCTTGGACTTGTCCTCTTTGTTCTTTCCCTTTTTGACCCATTTAAGTAACTTTCATTTAAAGGACAAAGGACAGGTAAAAATATGGTCAGTATAATTTTATTTCTGTAAAAAAATAAATACACATGCATACACAGAAGAAGATTGTTAAAATATATGTTCTATCTAAACAGAAACAATTATTATCTCAAGATAGTGAGGTCACAAGTAACTTGAACATTTTATTTTGGTATATCCAGATTGCCTACCAAATTTTATTTTCCAAATTGCCTATAAAAAAACGTATATTATTTTTGGAACTAGAAAGCCAATATTATTTTAAAAATACTCATCACAGAGAATTTGGGAAGTACAAAAGCAAGCTTCAAAAACATATTATAGGATGATTATGTAAAATATTTCAAAAGTACTTAATTTTGCTTATCTCTTAAGACAGGAGATCATGGGGAAATATCTGGAATATTGTTACAATGTGTATGTTGTTATTTTCTCTGCAATATAAACAATTATGCAGATTTAAAAATAAATAAAAACCCAATTTTAAAGGGCTGAACAATATTTAAATATTCCTCTAAATTCTCTTATTTTGGGGCACTTAGTTCTTTATATCTTTTCATTATTATGAAAATAACATCTTAAAAGTATATTATTTTCAAAACTTTCTACAGTTCATTATGTTCTATGACAAATTTGAAGAAGGGGGATTCCTAGATCAATTTGTTTAGGCTAATTTTAAAGCATTTTGCATTAATTTTATGACTTCATACATAAAAATAACAGATTTTTTAAAAAAGACACAAATCTAGAGGCACCAATACCATTGAATATTGAATGGATTGTTCAACATACACATGTATGTTCATAAGAATACAGGATTTCAACTGGACTTCAAGATGGCAGGCCAGAAAGAGGCAGTATTCTGTGTTGCTCCATGACCCAGGTCTCACCTAGTTGGAATACAACATCTCAGAGAGTGTGAGAGGACCTCCTAAACAGTGGGTTTTTGCAGAAATCACCAGCGGTGTGACCCTCTGCACAGAAATCAGAGCTTCTGCATTGGAGTAGGACTCTGGACTCTGGACCGAAAGCCCCCAGTTCTGGTTCACACAAGGCTCTCAAGTGGCTTAGCAGAATCACCTATCAGTACCTCTGTAGAACTCCAGACTGTACTCTGCTCCCGTGCAGGTCACTTGACTGCTACCTATCCACAGCACAAGGCCATTGCCCAGCTCCCCTCACCTCACCAAACACCGGACACTGAAAGCAGATGGACTCAATCTTGGAAAACCTTTCTTGCCATATTAGGTGGGCGTGGCTTACAGATCAGATCTCCATCGGAGCAGCATATCTTCCTATGCCCAACCCTCAGTTCATTGTCCACAGCCAGAAACTATAAACCTTTGTATAAAACTACTGATTATATTTTAAATAATAATTGAATCCAACATTTCTTGACATTGAGACAAAACTGTAAATGTCTTGATAACAACAAATTGTTCATAGGTGATGTATTGTTGATATTGGGATCTGTTAACATTGTCCTTTCCCAAAAAGGAGGAATCTTGCAACCCTACAAGAGCAAAACAAATCTATAGGGTAAAAACAATATCACACCAGACTCACAAAGCTGTAAATGAAGAAACACGAGTAACATAAACAGACAAGGGAAGAAAGTACCACAAACAAATTAAGACAACACACCATTAGAATCATTGGCAGCTACAGCAGAAAAAATTACAGAGAAAGATTTCAGGATATACATGGTTAAAGTGTTTTATGAAGTCAAAGAAGACATAAGAGAATAAAATACAAGCAGTGAACGATCGCTTCAACAATGAGCTACACTAAAAAATCCAAGAAGCAAAAAATCATCTCAACTTGGAGATAGAGTTTCTAAAAAAATAAAAAACAGAAATTCTTGAAATGAAAGACATAATAAACAAAATTGAAAGCTCAAAAGAAAGTATCGCTCTTTCGCTTCGCTCCGGGCGGAGAAGCTGAATGTGTAATCAGCAGTGGATTGTAAGTACCCGAGGCAAAGAAAGCTCAGTGCGCCCCGCCTTTTTTTTTTTCTTTTTTTTTTTGAATATTTTTTATACAGGGAGAGTTTGTTGATTGGGATTGCTGGCGGGGCTGTGATTTCTGTGCCGAAAATCCACTCCGCGGGATCCGCCATTTGCTTTCTGCTTGCTGTCTTGATGGCTCTGTATACACTGTCCGGCAGCTGCACCTAGAGGTTGGAGCTGGGCTGCGTGCCGAGCCCTGTCCTCCGAAGGCTGGACTGCAGCCTCGAGCGTCTCTGTGGCCTGTTCACTGCTGCACCTTCGGGCAGAGACTGCTCTGGGGTCGTTCTGCACCCCCCTGCCAGGGGACCTGTGCTCCGGAGGAGGGGGACGGAGAGCCGCGGCGGCAGCCGCTTGGGCCCCTGGGGCCTGGCACCGGGCTGAAGAGCTGCGGAGGCCAGGGCGGCTCTGCTACAGTCGCAGACAAGCGCGGACGCTCGTCAGCGCGGCCCAGAGTTTCATTTCTAGAAATCTGGACTGGAAACAGAAGCAGCAGTTTGTATAATCCCAAGAACTTGCTTATACCAGGAAGCTGTAAGGGCAACATGAATATCATTGAGGAGATGTAACATGGTGGCAGGCGCAGAGAGATCAAGTCTCTGACATCTTCAACTGCGCGGGCATAGGGAGCCGTAAACTGTCTAAATGCTGTTTGCTCAGGATCACTAGGCAGTGCTGAGCTGACGTGGATCTGGGGTGTACAGGCTGGGCCCCTCAGAACACACACACAGAGCCCGAATCGGAGGCAATTAAGCTCCGGTTCGCCTGCTTCGTGTGACTCAGCACTAACGATCCCACTGAAATAATTGGCCGGCCCTTAGGAACTTACAGAGGTAAAAGCCAACCGAGCCTTCATAGGCAGTGGCCACAGGACTGAAACGGGGATTGGGAAAGACAGTCAGGACCCACCCGTTGCATTGGTCATCCGGCAAAGGGAACAAACGGTCACCATTTGCATGGGATATCACCATGGCAGAGAAATGGCGACACGGGCGGAGGAGATAACTGCATTGAAACCAGCGCGACAGGTGTGTAATCCCCTAGCCATCTCTCTCCACACAGCGGGGAAACCTTAAGGGCCACTCCCAGCTCTCCTGTGAACGCAATAACCAGACCGAGGGAATCAGGAGTGGCGCGGGACTCGCGGCGCGGAACTCCCGGCTACCGCTCCCACCAGTGCTGACAACTGAGGTCTCTTGCACCAGCTACCGGGGGCGTGGCTACAGGAGGGCAAGCAAATTCGCTGGGGGATCTCAGCCCCAAGCTCTACAAACTTAGGGTCTGAGGGAGGCAAACAGGGAGAGTGAGCCCAGGTGTTCATGAAAACAGGGCTCCCAGGAGCAGCAGACCTGGCGTGTAGCCAGTATTGTGGTGAGCTCCACAGGTGAGCATGGCCTGGCTTGAGGAAACACAAGACAAGGCCCTAGACACTCAGGATTGGAGACCCGCCCAGTCTAGGAGAAAGAGCTGCTGCACAGTGAATGGTTCCCACCTATTGAGAGGAGAAGCTTGGCCCAGTGGGCACAGCTCCACCTACTGGAAGAGAAGTTAATAGAACTCTAGGACTGCATTTATTATTATTATTATTATCATTTTTTTTCTTTTCTTTTTCTTTTTTTTTTCTTTTTTTTCTTCTTTTTCTTTCATTTTCAATTTTTATTTGTTGTTGTTCTTTAATTTTTTTTTCAATGTTTCTATTCTTTTAAATTTTTTTTTATTTTATTATTATTATTTTTTTTAATTTTAATTTTCATTTTTTATTATCACTATTATTTTTGTTAAAAATTTTTTTTCGTCTTTTCTTTCTTTCTTTATTATCTAATCTTTGTTATTCTTGTTTCTTTTGTCTTTTCATTTCTTTTCAATCTTCTTATTCCCCCTTCCTTGAATTCTACCTGCCTACTCTCATTCTCTTTAGTGACTTCTTCCCTTCCCTTCTAATATCTTTCCTCTCAAGCATCAAATAAATCTATAAGAGTAAACAGTAACTCAGCAGTCAAACAGAACAAGAAGTAACATGAGCAGCATAAAAAAGCAAGGAAGAAAAGGAGTACAAACAATGAAGGACAGCCTAAATATTCAGGAGGACCTAGAGTCAGCAGAAAAATGGTCATATAAAGAACTCAAGGAATACCTTAGACAGATGGAATGGAACCTTAAAGAAGATACGAGACAGCAAATCCAAACAGTGAAAGAACACTTTGAAAATGAATTACATAGACAGATAAAAGAAGAAGTTAAGCATCTTTATCAGGAGATTGAGATTATAAAAAAAAACCAAACAATAATTCTGGAAATGAAGGAAACGATAAACCAAATTAAAAACTCAATTGAGAGTATCACTAACAGAGTGGAGCAAGTAGAAGACAGAACATCAGATAAAGAAGACAAAATATATCATCTTGAAAAGAGCCTAGCCAACTCAGAAAGGCTGGTTAAAAACCACGAGAAAAACATCCAAGAGATATGGGATAACATAAAGAAACCAAACCTACGAGTCATCGGGATAGAATAAGGTACAGAGATTCAAACCAAGGGAATGAGTAACCTGCTGAAAGAAATAATTACAGAAAACTTTCCAGAAATAAAAAAGGAAACGGATATACAAATTGTAGATGCATACAGGACACCGAGCACACAAAATCACAGTAGACCAATGCCAAGACACATTGTTATGAAGATATCCAATATACAGAACAAAGAGAAAATACTAAAAGCTACAAGAGAAAGGAGGCAGATTACATTCAGGGGTAAACCAATAAGGTTAACAACGGATTTTTCATCACAGACGCTGAAAGCGAGAAGATCCTGGAACAACGTATTTCAAACACTGAAAGACAATGGATGCCAACCAAGAATTCTGTATCCAGCAAAATTAAGCTTCAGGTACGATAACGAAATAAAAATCTGTCATGATAAACAAAAGCTAAAAGAATTTGCAGCCAGAAAACCAGCATTGCAAAGCATCTTGAGCAAAACACTACACGAGGAAGAAATGAAAAACAATAACCAAAACCATCAGTGGGAAGTGCCTCTATAAAGACAGAGGGCGGGGGGAAAGCTAACCATGGAGAAACAAACTAATTTAAAAAAAAAGAAGATAAATAATCAAATATGGCTGGAAGTACGAACCATATATCAATAGTAACTCTAAACGTTAATGGCTTAAACTCTCCAATAAAGCGACATAGGCTGGTAACATGGATTAAAAAAACAAATCCAACAATATGATGCCTCCAGGAGACACATCTGATTGGAAAAGACATACACAGGCTGAAGGTGAAAGGTTGGGAAAAAATATACCATGCACACGGTCCTCGTAAGCAAGCAGGGGTGGCCATCCTCATATCGAATAAAATCAACTTCAAGACTAAGTTAATCAAAAGGGATAAGGAAGGACATTATATACTGTTAAAAGGAACCATTCACCAACAAGACATAACAATTATCAATATTTATGCACCAAATAATGGTGCTGCTATGTTCATAAAACAAATTCTCCTCAAGTTCAAGAATCAAATAGACCACAACACAATAATCATGGGTGACTTCAACACACCTCTCTCACCATTGGACAGATTCTCCAAACAAAAGTTGAATAAAGAAACTATATAACTCAATATTACTATCAATAACCTTGACTTAACTGACATATATAGAATATATCAACCACCATCAAGTGGATATATTTTTTTCTCAGCAGTACATGGATCCTTCTCAAAAAAAGACCACATATTATGCCATAGGGCAACCCTCAGTAAATATACAGGGGTGGAGATAATACCATACATTTTATCTGATCATAATGGAATGAAACTGGAAATCAATGACAAAAGAAGGAAGGAAAAATCCTACATCACATGGAAAATGAACAATATGTTACTGAATGATCAATGGGATACAGAAGACATAAAGGAGGAAGTCAAAAATTCTTAGAGATAAATGAAAATACAGACACAACATTTCGGAATCTATGGGACACAATGAAAGCAGTTTTAAGAGGGAAATTCATCGCCTGGAGGTCATTCCTCAAAAAAAGGAAAAACCAACAAATAAATGAGCTCACACTTCATCTCAAAGCCCTAGAAAAGGAGGAGCAAAACAACAGCAAATGTAGCAGAAGGCAAGAAATCATTAAAATCAGAGCAGAAATCAACAAAATTGAAACAAAAGAAACTATTGAAAAAATCAACAAAACTAAAAGTTGGTTCTTTGAAAAAATAAATAAGATCGACAGACCCTTAGCCATGCTAATGAAGAGAAGAAGAGAGAGAACTCAAATTACTAACATACGGGATGAAAAAGGCAATATCACAACAGATGCTACAGAAATACAGAAGACAATTAGAAATTATTTTGAAAACCTATATTCCAATAAATTAGAAGATAGTGAAGACATTGATAAATTTCTTAAGTCATATGATTTGCCCAGACTGAGTCAGGAGGATACACACAATTTGAACAGACCAATATCAATGGATGAAATAGAAGAAGCAATCAAAAGACTACCAACCAAGAAAAGCCCAGGACCGGATGGGTATACAGCAGAGTTTTACAAAACCTTTAAAGAAGAATTAATACCAATACTTTTCAAGTTATTTCAGGAAATAGAAAAAGATGGACCTCTGCCAAATTCATTCTATGAGGCCAACATTACCCTGATTCCGAAACCAGACAAAGACACCTCAAAGAAAGAAAACTACAGACCAATATCTCTGATGAACCAAGATGCAAAAATCCTCAATAAGATTCTGGCAAATCGGATACAAATGCACATCAAAAAAATTGTGCACCATCATCAAGTAGGATTCATCCTTGGGATGCAAGGATGGTTCAATATATGGAAATCAATAAATGTTATTCACCACATCAATAGACTTAAAGATAAGAACCATATGAGCATCTCGATAGATGCAGAAAAACCATTCGACATAGTACAGCATCCCTTTATGTTCAAAACATTAGAAAAACTAGGGATAACAGGAACTTACCTCGACATTGTAAAAGCTATCTATGCTAAGCCTCAGCCTAGCATCATTCTGAATGGAGAAAAATTGAAGGTATTCCCTCTAAAATCTGGAACAAGACAGGGATGCCCTCTTTCACCACTTCTATTCAATATAGTTCTTGAAACACTGGCCAGAGCAATTAGACAGACAAAAGAAATTAAAGGCATAAAAATAGGAAAAGAAGAACTTAAATTATCACTATTTGTGGACAACATAATTCTATACCTAGAAGACCCAAAAGGGTCTACAAAAAAAGTACTAGAACTAATAAATGAATTCAGCAAAGTGGCAGGATATAAAATCAACATGCAAAATCAAAGGCATTTGTGTATATCAGTGACAAAACTTCTAAAATGGAAATGAGGAAAAACACTCCATTCACAATATCCTCAAAAAAAATAAAATACTTGGGAATCAACCTAACAAAAGAGGTGAAAGATTTATACAATGAAAACTACAGAACCCTAAAGAGAGAAGTGGAAGAAGATCTTAGAAGATGGAAAAATATACCCTGTTCATGGATAGGCAGAACTAACATCATCAAAATGGTGATATTACCAAAAGTTCTCTATAGGTTTAATGCAATGCCAATCAAAATCCTAATGGCATTTCTTGTAGAAATAGAAAAACAATCATGAAATTCATTTGGAAAAATGAAAGACTCAAAATAGCAAAAGCAATTCTAAGCAGGAAGTGTGAATGAGGCGGTATAGCGATACCAGATTTCAAACTATATTACAGAGCAATAGTAACAAAAACAGCATGGTACTGGTACCAAAACAGGCGGGTGGACCAATTGTACAGATTAGAGGACACAGAGAGTAATCCACAAAGTTACAACTATCTTGTATTTGATAAAGGGGCTAAAAGCATGAAATGGAGGAATGATAGCATCTTCAACAAATGGTGCTGGGAAAACTGGAAATCCATATGCAACAAAATGAAACTGAATCCCCTCCTCTCGCCATGCACAAAAGTTAACTCAAAATGGATCAAGGAGCTTGATATCAAATCAGAGACTCTGTGTCTGATAGAAGAAAAAGTTGGCTCCCATCTACATATTGTGGGGTTGGGCTCCAAATTCCTTAATAGGACACCCATAGCACAAGAGTTAAAAACAAGAATCAACAAATGGGACTTACTTAAACTAAAAAGTTTTTTTCTCAGCAAGAGAAACAATAAGAGAGGTAAATAGGGAGCCTACATCATGGGAACAAATTTTTACTCCTCACACTTCAGATAAAGCCCTAATATCCAGAGTATACAAAGAACTCAAAAAAATTAGACAATAAGTTAACAAATAACCCAATCAACAAATGGGCCAAGGACCTGAACAGACACTTCTCAGAGGAGGACATACAATCAATCAACAAGTACATGAAAAAATGCTCACCATCTCTAGCAGTCAGAGAAATGCAAATCAAAACCACCCTAAGATACCATCTCACTCCAGTAACATTGGCAGCCATTATGAAGTCAAACAACAACAAGTGTGGCTAGGATGTGGGGAAAAGGGTACTCTTGTATATTGCTGGTGGGACTGCAAATTGGTGCGGCCAATTTGGAAAGCAGTATGGAGATTCCTGGGAAAGCTGGGAATGGATCCACATTTGACCCAGCTATTGCCCTTCTTGGACTATTCCCTGAAGACCTTAAAAGAGCGTACTACAGGGATACTGACACATCAATGTTCATAGCAGCACAATTCACAATAGCTAGACTGTGGAACCAACCCAGATGCCCTTCAATAGATGAATGGATAAAAAAATGTGCATTTATACACCATGGAGTATTACACAGCACTAAAAAATGACAAAATCATGGAATTTGCAGGGAAATGGATGGCACTAGAGCAGATTATGCTAAGTGAAGCTAGCCAATCCCTAGAAAACAAATGCCAAATGTCTTCTTTGATATAATGAGAGCAACTAAGAACAGAGCAGGGAGGAAGAGCAGGAGGAAAAGATTAACATTAAACAGAGACATGAGGTGGGAGGGAAAGGGAGAGAAAAGGGATATTGTGTGGAAATGGAAGGAGACCCTCATTGTTATACAAAATTACATATAAGAGGTTGTGAGGGGAATGGGAAAAAAACAAGGAGAGAAATGAATTACAGTAGATGGGGTAGAGAGAGGAGATGGGAGGGGAGGGGAGGGGAGATAGTTGAGGATAGGAAAGGTAGCAGAATACAACAGTCAGTAATATGGTAATATGTAAAAATGTGGATGTGTAACTGATTTGATTCTGCAATCTGTATTTGGGGTAAAAATGGGAGTTCACTTGAATCTAATGTATAAAATATGATATGTCAAGAGCTTTGTAATGTTTTGAACAACCAATAAAAAAAAGATTTTATCTCACCCCAGTCAAAATGGCAGTTATCAAGAATACATGCAATAATAAGTGTTAGAGAGGATGTGGCGGGAAAAAGAAATGTAAAGATTAGAGATTCATGTCTAGATACTTATCTGAAAACACATGCAACTTATCTAGTATTGTTGGACATGATTGTGAAAGAGAAATGTTACAACAGTTCCTTTTTTTTCCAGATAGGAAACAACATTGGGAACAGCTTGTCAAAATTTTTTCTTACCATTTGTGCCATTTTTGGTGATAGAAGAATAAAAGTAGGCAATCCTTATTACTTATCTTCTGAACTCTTAATATGACATGCTACCGTGTGGAATGACATGTAATAATAATAATAATTACATGTAATAATGTAAATAAAATGTCTAACACATAAAACCATATTGTAACTGGAAGGCTAGATATCAGCAAGTTAACAAATTAGCCAGATGTGCTTAATGCATTCCTGTAGATCTTTATTTGATTGTCTAATAATGCCTTTTTTTTTGATTGGAGATGGTTCTGCATAAAAATATTTGGTAAGCCTGACTTTCTGCCAGAACAAAGACATTGGAACTTACTTGAGAAATATGAGCAACTTTCATTTACTAAGTGTCTGTGATTAAGGCAGAATCCCCTGCTTAAATCAGAGGTTTGGGGAAGGAATATAAACAGAAGTGTAATGCATGCGTGTGCCCATTTTTCCTCTGATCTGGACACTAGCCAAACTTCAATTTAGCATCATCAAGTACGCAGAGCACATTGTTATTAAAAAAAATCCAAAACAGAGCTTAAAAAAATCCATGTTCAATAAAATAAATATTTTTGGATCTGTGGATGATACATATTTCATGATGAATTTCGATTGGCATATATATTGCTACTTTTTAATGTCTCTGTGTGTGTTTTGCATATATATTTATATACATGTGTATATATATATATATATATATATATATATATATATATATATGTATATACACACTCTCCAGATTTTTCAAAATATGAAATATATGTGTCTTATTATACACTCCCTAAATTCATTCATGTTCATGTATGTGGATTTATTTATTTATTTATTTTTTAAATTTTTTATTGTTGGCTGTTCAAAACATTACATAGTTCTTGATATATCATATTTCACACTTTGATTCAAGTGGGTTATAAGCTCCCATTTTTACCCCATGTACAGATTGCAGAATCACATCAGTTACACATCCATTGATTTACACATTGCCATACTAGTGTCTGTTGTGTTCTGCTGCCTTTCCTATCCTCTACTATCCCCCCTCCCCTCCCCTCCCCTCCCCTCCCCTCCCCTCCCCTCTTCTCTCTCTGCCCTCTCTACTGACATTCATTTGATGTATGTGGATTTATAATCAACTTTTCACAAGATTATTATCAGAAATATTCATCCAACTGAAATATATATTTGTTTCCTAGTACTGACAAATAACTTCAGTGAATGGTGCATACATATTCTAATATTTCTACAGTAACTGACCCAGTTTAACATCAATGCAAGTAGATTCCTATGGGACATGATGTGTATTTTGACGTTCATTTTTATTCAACACTGGTACATTACTATTTCTTCAGTTTATGCACATCATAGGATATATATATTTCATCCAGAATTTTGCAAATTTATAGGCATGTGTTTCACTTTCAATCACTTCCTCTTGAGAACACATGTATTCCTCTATGTTTCTTGAGTGGTCTTTTCATGAGACCTCTTTCCAAACACATTATTTTCGATTTCCATAATCACTTTTGAAGCAAAACTCACATACCCTTCATGATAAACCATAACCCTAATATTACCATTAGATGTATAACTGGTTGGAATGAATGATTGTATATCAATATAAGATTTCCTATATATTTTCAGATATCAATTCAATCCATTATTTAAAGTTGGAATCAGATATATTATTTATTCACAGTATGGTCTATTCAT
The DNA here is from genome assembly GCF_021218885.2 of Marmota monax. Classification (NCBI taxonomy): domain Eukaryota; kingdom Metazoa; phylum Chordata; class Mammalia; order Rodentia; family Sciuridae; genus Marmota; species Marmota monax. The sequence goes on from NW_026694569.1 coordinate 47,379, forward strand.
GTATTATCTCTATATTCATAGACACAGTGTGTACCTCTTTTTACCCCCAATACTATTTTATACATCTTCAAAATATTGCTCCCTGAAATGGTGGAAGAAACACTCAAGTCACCTGATCTACGTATACATTTTATCACAGTAATATTCTGGACACCAAATGCACAGTTCACACTTATGATTGTACCAAAGTAGAAATGGAAAGTGAACATGGATTACTAAAAACACCAATGTCCATGTTGCCTAAAGCTCTCAAATGTCAATCCTATTGGTGACTACATATTTGTTTCTTCCTAAGATTATATATTCAACCTCAACCCTGTTGAAAATGTCTAATCCTATCACTCACTTTATACTTTGCTTATTTCCTAATGTCTCTATTGATATCTGCTTTCCTACATATTTTCCCCAGTTCATCATTGTGACTGACTCTTCACATGTGCTGACATATAAATTAACTCACTAACCGAAACCCTATTGCTAAAGTATTTTTTTTTCCAAATCCTGTACTCACTCTTCTTCCTAAACCTACCGACTATCTGCCTAATCCTACCGACTATTCCTTTTTGACTGGATGTTCTCTTCTACATTCAATCATTCAAGGTACAAGGTCCTATGACATTGTATATCGATTTATCTGAGACATCTCTGCAGAACGTAATTCAATGCTAAGTATCCAAATGATTGGACCAATGCCCTTCTGGGCATCAAATCTTACCTAGATTTCTGTTTTCATACTTATATTTCACCTATGTATTCTTACAAATATCGCAGGTTCCCAGTACCATTATTCATCCAGCAGAATGATTCGTAATCCAAATCGAATATGTTATTAACCCTAACCAAACACTGTTCCCTCAATATAACTTTACAGAAGAGCAGGGACAGAGTTGTTCTTACAATACAGAAATGAAGGGGATCTTTCACCTGCTGAGAACCTCAAAGGTCCATGCAGAAATTATCCCCGGAGAAGATGTAGGCAGCTATGAAGGACCTGAGAGAGCAGAAGTCATCTTCCATGGCAAACAACCTGGTCAGGATGAAGGGTTGTGTCTGAATTAGCCTCTCTCTTCTTAATGTAGAGAAGATGGACCAAACCAGGCTTGTGTGGAGAGCTGTTCCCAGGTGCCTATGGTTGATATACCATTCTAACTTGTGAAAGTGTCACAGGAAATAGGGCAGGCTCCATCTCAGGGGACCGGTGGAAGAAACTGTTAGGACAAAGTGGTTGCCAAGGCAGTGAGCTCATTCAGTTCCTGAAGAAAGTGACCTCACCTCACTTCATTGGTTATGAAACTCTCTGAACTTGGGATCCAGGAAGCCAGGCACCTAAAGCAAATCCCAGTCCCAGTCCCAGTGGGCTGACTTTTTTGGTTTTACCAAAGACAGAGTCAGTCTTTTTGGGTACCTACTGATGTGAGTATGGCCAAATGCCAGGAAAGCTCTGAAGAGGGGCCTTCCCTGAGTAAGCAGGTAGTGTCTCACCACTGGATCCTGATGACTTCACAGAGTTGGCCAAGGAGACCAAATCTGAGACAGGGCAGGCCATTTTGGGGGAACATAGTATGGCCCACAAGTCAGAGGACACTCCATATAGTCACAGACCTACTTGGGGGAAGGAGGTGCCTTTTTGGGTGTGGGTGTGAGTTTGTGGTTTTGTCTCATGTTCTGAGAATAGGTAGGAAAGGCAGTTTGTTTGGTTTGGAGTGGACTGTTTCTAGTAAGTCGTTTGACAAGGCAAGTGTTTCTATGTCTGTGTATCCCACTGTGTCCGTGGTTGTAGACATTAGAAAAGAGAATGCATCAATGGATGTGTCCTGTCTAGTAGAAAGCTTCCCAGCATTCATCCTGCCCAATTTATGAATGGACTGCGGCTTGCCTTATCGATGGGCAACACCTATTATCTTCCTAAGTTCCAGTTTTCTTCCTGAATTCTGGCCACTCTCCAGAATAGGCTCATGGTTTTGTGTCCAAGATATGAACCACCTCTAAGTTCTGTGAAATGGCCATGTACTGAATATCTGAAGGGAATGGGAGCATATCAGAAAACTCAGATATCAATGAGACCAGGAAAGTCTCAGTGGAGAAACCCTGCTTTGGGCCTTTTGCTTACCTATTGTTCTGTTGCCCTGAATGTCAGGAAGGTCTTTGCCTCAGGCCACCCCTTTGTGAAGCCTGAAGAAAACAATTTTCAAAGGGAAATGAATGGGCATCACCTGTGTCCCTTTGCTTAATTGCTTTGGAAAGGGATGTGTCTGAATCAGCCTCTTGGCCCTGTGTGAGGCTGTGGCTTAGATTCTCAGCACCTGATGGATCTAAAGAAAGATCCCATGTGTGCATCCAAAACCAAAATGGCAAAAAGAGCAGTCATTGTGGATGAAGTCTCTCGCCTTCCTCTGTAGGGTTCCTGACCTCCATCAAGTGAGAATAGGGATCCTTTGGGTCAAATGAGTTCTTCAAAGCCCTGCAGAGGCTAGCCCATAGGTGCTTGGGTTTTCTCATGACTCCAATTCACACAAAGAATCTATACCCCACAGTCAGTAGGCCTCAAATTGGAGAAGCAGAGCAGTATTAAAGGCAGGCCTATTTGATCACTCCTGGTTCACAGGAAGGGTGTCCAGGCCACTCTGACTTTAGGCAAATGAGGGGCAAGGGAGCTTATTTTGGACACTGTCTTGGGCTGCGCCCCTCATGGAAACCTCCAGCCAGAGGTTATGATGAGTGTCTATATGGACGAAGATGAGGGCCATGTGGGAGTGTTTTAGTTTTAATTGTGGTCATTTGTGTGGCAATTGGAAGAGATGACTGGGTCCACCTGGGCTTGAAATCTGGTGGGACTCCCTTTAGAGACTGAGTTCTGGAACTCTGGAATTGTGTTGGGGTTTTAGGAGGCCACGCATGAGAGTCGCCCTTGGAAACTGAGATCTAGGCCCAGGGTGGCTTTCCACAGAGCACTGGGAATCTCAGCCAGGATATCACATGCTTTGATTCTTAAAGACTTGGCAGCCATAATTGAGAGTCAAAACACACATGGACCTCACATTGTAGACCTCAATGGGCCTGGCTTCATGTGACCTTTTGGCCACTCTTTGGGAAGCCTTGCCTGTAGAGTTCTCCAGAGCTTTCATTGAAATGAGCTTCCTCACCATTTAATGGTTCCTGAATGAATTGAAACCCACAGTACCTCCAACTTCATCCTTGAAAAATGGCTACATAAATACCATGAAATTTTTGAAATTCCCATGACCAGGTGGCACTGGAGAACCTTTGGATGTCCTGTTGCTGATCATGAGTGTACCAGACAGTGCCTTGATTGACTGGGTTTCATGAAAATGGTGTAGAACAGAGATGCCAGTAAGTTGGAGCCTGCTGAGTAGTGGGCCTAGAGCAGTGGTGTGCAGGTGTGTGATAAAACATCTGTGGTGGGGCCATGTGGATCTGCCATTGGCTTCCAAATGGCTTGTGACTGACATGGTGCAGCCAGCAGACCCTTATATGCAAAGGCATCTTGTTATATGGAGAGGTTTCAGGGCAATGTTTAGAATCAGGTTGCTATGGTCAAGGGGGCAAGCTATGTGGGATAGAAGCCTGGTTGGTGCATTGTCCTGCAGACCCTGACCCACCACACAAGACAGAACTCCCTCCAGCACTGTGTCCCAGTTGAACTCCTTGTATTTCGTGAAGCCAATACCAAACTCCCAGTGCAGCAGCCAGAAACACCATGAAAAGTGGAGGATGACCAAATGGCTTCACAGTCCACACGGGGAGACACTTAGCCCCCGGTGACCACAGTTTACCTACAAAGAGAGAATTCAGCACTGCTGCCTCATGTTCATTGGAAAATAAGAAACCATGTCCTCCAGGTCACATAGATGCAGACCCAGCTTTGATGGTCTCACTACAAAGGAAGCTAAAGCTCCTGACAATAACATATATTTCAAGTGCCCAACCTCAGAGGCAGTTTCTCAAGAAGTCTTTAGGCCAGCAGAGCTCCATGTTTGTGGAGTGTTTACCCTGTCCCTTACTTTTGGAAAGTCCTCTACCACCTCCAAGGTTGTGAACTCCTGAGCATTTTCCATTCCAGATATGTATTCACAGATTTTCTAACTCTTCTCCTCTAATTGTGTCTTACTTGGGGCGAAGGTAATGTCAAGGCATTGTTCTGAATGAGAGTGGGAAAATTTTTGTGTAGCACATATTTGCATACACATTGGATTCATTTTCCTATTTTCCATTCAAAATACTGAATCCCTGACACTAACCCATACCCTACTAGACTCTGACTACGAATCCTAATATGATGGAGAAAAATAACCCAAACAGAATAGAAATGCAAGCAGCTCAGAGGAGGCATGGTGTATAGTTGGAGTTGCCTTTTGCATTATAAAGGGTAGGTGTTATAAATCTAGTCAATTTTTAATTAAATTAGTTTTCCATGTGTTTTTTAGTTAACAAATATGTGAATTCCTGTCTCCCTTTCTCTGTAGCCAATTTAGCACATGTATTTTTATATGCACATATAGAATTTTACCTGGTATCCCATGTACATTCTTGTGAGTTACTGTCTCATTTGAAAAGTGTAACAACTTTCTGAAATAGACATGGCAGATCTTAAGTTTATTTTATAGATTAAAAAGCTGAGTCTCTGAAAGTGTTCCTGAATTTATTACAGTTAGGCAACTATAAAGATTTAGAGATTCAATTATTGATCTGTGTAAGAAATAGATACAGTTACCACTTTACCACTCTGTTCTCAAATGGCTCGATGTTGAGCCCAAAAAGGGAGAGACCCTTGTCCATTTATGAAAAGGAAAGTCTTTCCCAGGTCTGTCATAAGAGGTGGTCCACATGAAGCAACACAGTCTTTCCAAGGGCCCTCTTCAAATTAGTTTCCAATTAGCATGTTTACTAAGAAACAAAGACATGTGATCACTGTGGCTGTGAAGGTGATAAATGGGAGAAAGAATGCTTATGAGTTCTATTGAAATGCATGTTATAGCATTATCTTCTTTTCAGGTCCCGGATACTGCTTCAAATAGCAGCCTGGTCTTCATACATGCAAAAAAAAAAAAAAAAAAAAAAAGATTATTATTGTGCACAAATCTTTTCAACCAAACTTTATGCATAAATATAAATAAGAGTCAGGATATGTGAATATAAAGAAAAAGATACTTTCCAAAAATATGTTCAATACTCAATAGTATTTCCATAGCTTTTCATCTGCTGTTCTGGGAAAGATACATGTGACATGAAAGAAAATGTAACAAGGAAAGTTGATCATGTAGAAAAAGTTAATGGTATAAATAAAAATGAAAATGCCCCAGCATTTTCAGGAAGCTAGATGAAAGTTTAGCTATTTCAAATATCCTAGGGACTCCAGTTGCTCTCATAAAATGGAAATACTTCCAAATATACATACTTAGATTATTTCAAGGTTTATATAGATGCAAAGCAAGAGGCAAAAATGGAACCTGAATCAGAGGAGATGAATAGCACATTCATCAGTTCTAAACTGAACATTTTTCACAATAATATTAGAATGTGGACCCTGTGGTTCTTCACTGGAGAGAAATACAGTTGTTTGGGTATTTGGAAGGTGGAGCTGTGTATAGCACGTGCCATTAAGGGAAGACTAATGGTATCAGGCATGATGTGGCTCACAGAATGTCTTTGGACATAACAGCATATCCCTATCCTAGTTAATCGTAATAATTCTTCCTGAGAAGCACAATCCTGGAAAACCATCTTGTGTTTTACATTTTTAAACTACAGCCAGAGATTTTTTTAGTGGGGGGAGGTACTGGAGATTGAACTCTGGGGGCACTCAACCACTGAGCCACATCCCCAGCCCTTTTTTTTGTATTTTACTTAAAGACAAGGTCTATTTAGTTGCTTAGTGCCTTGGTGTTGCTGAGGCTGGCTTTAAACTTTGATCCTCCTGCCTCAGCCTCTGGAGCTGCTGGGATTACAAGCGTGAGCTGCCACTTCTAGTTAAAGATTCTTGGGGTTTTTTAATTCATATGAGATTGAAAATTAATTTTAAACAGTAAAAGGTATAGTCCTTCAGTCAAGCAATGTGTTAGTGTATTTTAGAAACACAATTCTCAAAGCAAATATCATCCTTTGTTTGCCAAGAGGCAGAAATACCAGTAATCCAGGATGAGATGGGTTTGGGCTTTAATTGGATTTATTGTGAGATTTTTGAGGAAATGCTAGTCAGTCTACACAAGTACAAACCCCTTCTGTCCTTGAAGGGATCTGGGCTGCTGAAAGAAGGGTTATTCACATAAAATAAGACTGAAGGTAAAATCCCAGGCCATAGATGGGAATCCCTGTTATTGAATGTCAAAATGTGAGAGAACATTGGGAGGTCATCCTTTGACACCAATGGAAATCATGCTTAACTGGCCATCTTTATATAGGTTAAGAATCTTTTATCTCACATCTGGAACCAGATATATTTGTATTTTGAAATATTTGCATATTATATAATGAAATATTTTGGATAAGGGAACCGAGTCTAAATGCAAAAGTCATTTACATTACATATACCACCCATACACATACTTGAAGGTAATTTTGCATAATATTTTGAGTGCTCATGCATTTTGACATGAGGTCAGCTGTGGCATCATATCAACACTCAAAAAGTTTCAATTTGGGGGCATTTCAGATCTTTTAATTTCAGATTAGGAATGCTCACTCTGTACAATGTTTTAGGCTCCCTCAAATGGAAATGTGATGGGTGCAGTAATTTCTTGGCATCCATGTGGTTTTCAGTGTTGATAGACTGCGCTTGCTCAGTGGGCAAGAGACAGTTCCCAGGTGCAGATGCCCTTCCTGTCAGCTGATCACTCGTCTGACTCTCCAGTTCTGTACCCACAGACCTTTCCTTTCAACATGGTCTTTGGCCTTCTGTCCTCTTCCTTATTCTGCTGCATTCTTCATTGCAACTATGGCCAGGATAGCCAGTATCTTTGGCTCTTTTTTAAGATCTCCAAAGTTCTTTCCCTTAAGGTAGTAATTTTAGGATATGAAGTTTACAAAATGAAATAAGGCCTAAGGTCACAGGGAACAGAAAAATACAAGAACCAGAAATGTAGTGGCTAATATATAAAAAATATTATCCTTCCCCATTTCACTTTAAAATTTTGGTACTGTTTTGGGGATTAAAACTTAAAGAAAACTGCAGACTATAGATACAGACTCCCTTAGTTTAATTTTGAGTAACATATTCTAGTTCAAAACTGGCATGAAATCAACATCCTTGTGTGAACTGTCAGAGTTAGATGGAACCAGTTTCATCACATGATTATTGTTACAATACAGCAGTAAGAGAAGAGAGGTCTGTAGTCTGGATGCATTGTGCTTTTGAAATGAAAAAGGAAGGTTGCCTGTAATAAATACGTTCACCAAAGAGCAGTCACAATGCCCTTTGGGTTCTTAGGCCTTTGATAGTTCCTGACTATATCTAACTCTCCTGCTGAGTTCCTGTCTCAGGCTCACAGATAATATTAACTCAGGCTGCAATGAGGCAGATTTCTCTTATTGAGAGGGAGCTATTTTGATCTGTACCCTTTATCATTAAAAGGTTTTCTGAAAGCCTATTTTGCAGCATTTTTATGGAAATCATGCTCCACAGAATTCTAGTATCCAGTAAGATATCTTAAAAAGTGTTGCAAAGGCCTTTTGTTTCGGGGGCCTGCCAAAAAAATGAATCCATTTCTATGCTTCCAGTCCTAGATCAGGAGACCCAGGTTTCTGCACAACACAGGAGCTGAAAAAAAAAATATCAGGAAAAAAGAAGTAAGCATCCTGTAAGCCAGGAAATGGAAATGATCAAGATGGTAGAGAATAGAGTGTGACATCCCCGTGTACCACATCACTGTGCAGGTGATTAGCAAGTTTAGAACAGCCAGAAGCTATCTTGTTAGGAATGTCCAGCAAAATTGGGGTGCACTGAAACCTAGAGGAAGAATTTCAACACCTGAGGATCAGTTATCGTGGCTCAATGGCAAGTGAACCATTTGCCCAGAGATTCAGGCTGACTGATCAGTGGCCTGCCCCATAGCAGAAGCCTACGTGCTGACATGCCAGCAATGCAGAGAAACAGTGCTACAGATTCTGTGGGATCCTGCCAACTGTGCCCTCACAGTGCTCCAGGCTGAGATCTGGGATTGAGATGGGGAGAGAAAAGGTCCAGATCTGCCCCCCACACCAGACACCCCAAGGGAGGAAGCCAGTGATCACCATATTGGAGAGCTGACGTCACCATCAACAGCCTCCAACAGATCATACCCCATTGCAGCATGTTCAGGGATAGAACAGCCCGAGGGCAAAATCTTGGTCCAGAAAGCACAGCTCCACATACTGGAATTGAAGAAAATTGAAGCCTAACAGTGCATTTTTTTTCATTGTAACTTTTATTTTACTTTATTATTTTTTATCATTTCTTTTTCTTTTCCATTTTTTTCTCTTTCTTCTCTCCCTCTCTCTTTCTTGGTTTGCTTTCTTACCTTTTCCCTATCTTTCCTCCCAAGCATGACCACTCTGATTACATGTAATTTACTAAATGCGAATAGATGAATGTTACGAGATGGTCTATAGTCTGCCTAAGCCCTTAACTACCCCCAAGTACTCCTGTCTATTCTCTTGTTAATATCCACCTGCATTTGAGCAACCACCCAAAGAAACTAAGATATACTAACGTCCATGCTATCACATCTCCCGACCTTAACATAAAATCCTAAGTTCAAACCTCAATTCTCTATATGCCAGCAAAATCTGTAGTAGGCCTTTAATGAAACTAATGAATTTACTTTAAATCACAATTAAATCCAACATCTCTAAACATTGTCTCCCAACGCAAAGGAGAGATCTTGGAGCTCTATAAAACCAAAACAATTTTATAGGAGAAAATAATAACACAGCAGTCAAACAGAACTGGAAAGAAACATGAGCACCATGAAAAAAAGAAGAAAAGGAGCACAAACAATGCAGGACATCTGAAATTTATACAAGATGCTAAATGCATCAGAAAAATGGTCAAATAAAGAACTCAAGGCATACCTGACTCAGATGGAATGGAATCTTAAAGAGATCATTAGACAGCAAATGCAAGCAATGAAAGAACACCTCAAAAATGAATTACACAAACAAATTCAAAAAGCAAATGAACAATTCTACAGGGATATAGAGGTAATAAAATAAAACCAAACAGAAATCCTAGAAATGAAGGAAAGCATAAACCAAATTAAAAAATCAAATGAAAGGATCACCAGTAGAGTTGACCAAGTAGAAGTCAGAACATCAGACAATGAGGACAAAATATATCATCTCGAAAAGAGTCTAGTCAACTCAGAAAGGTTGGTAAGAAATCATGAGCAAAACATCCAAGAGATATGGGATATCATAAAAAAAAATAAGAGTCATTGTGATAGAGGAAGGTATAGAGGTCCAAAACAAAGGAATGAGCAATCTATTAAATGTAATAATTTTAGAAAACTTTCCAGACATGAAGAATGAAACAGATTTACAAATCCTAGAAGCCTACACCACACCAAACATACAGAATCACAATAAACCAACTCCAATACACATTGTTATGAAGATATCCAACATACAGAAAAATGAGAGAATATTAAAAGCCACAAGAGAAAGGAGGCAGATTACATTTAGGGGTAAACCAATTAGGTTAACAGTGGATTTCTCATCACAGACACTGAAAGCGAGAAGATCCTGGAACATCGTTTTTCAAACACTGAAAGATAATGGGTGCCAACCAAGAATTTTGTATCCAGCAAAAATAAGCTTCAGGTTTGACAATGAAATAAAAACCTTCCATGATAAACAAAAGTTAAAAGAATTCGTAGCCAGAAAATTTGCAATGCAAAGCATTTTGGGCATAACACTGCACGCAGAGGAAATGAAAAACAACAACAAAAAACAAGAGTGGGTAGTACCTCAGTAAAGGGGGAGGGGATGAAAAACTTTAAAAAGAGGAAAAACAAACCAAATTTTAAAAATAATTAAATAAATAAACAAACATGACTGGAAGTACAAACCATATATCAATAGTAACCCTAAATGTTAATGGCTTAAACTCACCAATTAAATGACATAGGTTAGCAACCTGTATTAAAAAAGCACATCCAACAATATGCTGCCTTCAGTAGACTCATCTGATAGGAAAAGACACACACAGGCTGAAGGTGAAAGGCTGGGAAAAATCATAATATGCACATGAACCTCGGAAGCAAGCAGGGGTGGCTATACTCATATCAAATAAAATCGACTTCAAGCGTAAATTAATCAAAAGGGATAAAGAAGGACACTATATACTGTTAAAGGGAACCATTCACCAACAAGACGTAACAATTATCAGTTTATATGCCCCAAACAATGGTGCTGCTATATTCATAAAACAAACCCTCCACAAGTTCAAGGGACAAATTGACCACAACACAATAATTACAGGTGATTTCAATACACCTCTCTCACCCCTGGACAGATCTTCCAAACAAAAGTTGAATAAAGAAACTATAGAACTCAATAACACAATTAATAACCTAGATTTAACTGACATATATAGGATATATCAACCATCAACAAGCGGATATACTTTTTTCTCAGCAGCACATGGATCCTTCTCAAAAATAGACCATATATTATGCCATAGGGCAACTCTTAGCAATTATAAAGGAGTAGAGATAATACCATGCATCTTATCTGATCATAATGGAATGAAACTGGAAATTAACAATAAAAGAAGAAGGGGGAAACCCTACATCACTTGGAGAATGAACAATATGTTACTGAACAATCAATGGGTTACAGAAGACATCTAGGAGGAAATTAAAAAATTAATTGAGATAAATGAAAACACAGATACAACATATCAGAATCTATGGGACACAGTGAAAGCTGTTCTAAGACGAAAATTCATTGCTTGGAGCTCATTCCTCAAAAAAAAGGAACAACCAACAAATAAATGATCTCATACTTCATCTCAAAGCCCTTGAAAAAGATGAACAAAACAACAGCAAATGCAGTAGAAGGCAAGAAATAATTAAAATCAGAGCTGAAATCAATGAAATTGAAATAAAAGAAACAATTGAAAAAATTGACAAAACTAAATGTTGGTTCTTCAAAAAAATAATTAAGATTGACAGACCCTTAGCTATGCTAATGAAGAGAAGAAGAGAGAGAACTCAAATTACTAGCATATGAGATAAAAAAGGAAATATCACAACAGACACTAAAGAAATAAAGAAGATAATTAGAAATTATTTTGCAAACTTAGACGCCAATAAAATGGAAGATAGTGAAGGCATCGATAAATTCCTTAAGTCACATGATCTGCCCAGATTGAGTCAAGAGGATATACACAATTTAAACACACCAATATCAATTGAGTAAATAGAAGAAGCCATCAAAAGAATACCAACCAAGAAAAGCCCAGGACCCGATGGGTACACAGCAGAGTTTTATAAAACCTTTAAAGAAGAACTAATACCAATACTTCTCAAGCTATTTTGTGAAATAGAAAAAGAGGGAGTACCTCCAAATTCATTTTATGAGGCCAACATCACCCTGATTCCTAAAACAGATAAGGACATTTCAAAGAAAGAAAACTACAGACCAATATCTTAATGAACATAGATGCAAAAATCCTCAATAAAATTCTGGCAAATCAGATACAAAAATATATCAAAAGATTGTGCATCATGATCAAGTAGGATTTATCCCTGGGATGCAAGGCTGGTTCAATATACAGAAATCAATAAATGTAATCCACCACATCAATAGACTTAAAGATAAAAACCATATGATCATCTTGATAGACACAGAAAAAGCATTTGATAAAATACAACATCAGTTTATGTTCAAAACATTAGAAAAATTAGGGAAAACAGAAACTTACTCAACATTGTAAAAGCTATTTATGCTAAGCCTCAGGCTAGCATCATTCTAAATGGAGGAAAATTGAAGGTATTCCCTCTAAAATCTGGAACAAGGCAGGGATGCCCTCTTAACACTCCTATTCAACATAGTTCTTGAAACACTGGCCAGACAATAGAAATTAAAGGCATAAAAATAGGAAGAGAAGAACTGAAATTAGCACTATTTGAGGATGACATGATCCTATACCTAATGGACCCAAAATGTTCTACCAAAAAACTTCTAGAACTAGTTAATGAATTCAGTAAAGTGGCGGGATATAAAATCAACACTCATAAGTCTAAGGCATTCCTGTATATCAGTGACAAATCCTCTGAAATGGAAATCAGGACAACCACCCCATTCACAATATCCTCAAAAAAATATATTTGGGAATCAACATAACAAAAGAGGTGAAAGACCTTTACAACGAAAACTACAGAACACTAAAGAAGGAAATAGAAGAAGATCTTAGAAGATGGAAAGATATACCTTGTTCATGGATAGGCAGAATTAATATCATTAAAATGGCCATACTATCCAAAGTACTCTATAGGTTTAATGCGGTGCCAATCAAAATCCCAATGGCATTCCTCACAGAAATAGAAAAAGCAATCATGAAATTCATCTGGAGCAATAAAAGACCCAGAATAGCTAAAGCATTCCTAAGCAGGAAGAGTGAAAGAGGTGGTATAACAATACCAGATGTCAAACTATACTATAGAGCAATAGTAAGAAAAACAGCATGGTACTGGTACCAAAACAGGCGGGTAGACCAATGATACAGAGTAGAGGACACAGAGACCAATCCACAAAATTACAACTCCCTTATATTAGACAAAGGTGCTAAAAGCATGCAATGGGGAAAGGATAGCATCTTCAACAAATGGTGCTGGGAAAATTGGAAATCCATATGCAACAAAATGAATTTGAATCACTTTCACTCACCAGGCACAAAAGTTAACTCAAAATGGATCAAGGAACTAGGAATCAAACCAGAGACACTAAATCTAGTAGAAGAAAAAGTTGTCCCTAATCTCCATCTCGTGGGGTCGGGCTCCAAATTTCTTAATAGGATACCTATAGCACAATAGTTAAAGAATCAACAAATGGGACTTATTAATACAGAAGACAATTAGAAATTATTTTGAAAAACTATATTCCAATAAAATAGAAGATAGTGAAGAGATCGATAAATTTCTTACGTCATATGATTTGCCCAGACTGAGTCAGGAGGATACTCACAACTTAAACAGACCTATAACAATGGATGAAATAGAAGAAGCAATCAAAAGTCTACAAACCAAGAAAAGCCCAGGACCAGACGGGTATACAGCAGATTTTTACAAAACCTTTAAAGAAGAATTATTACCAATACTTTTCAAGTTATTTCAGGAAATAGAAAAAGATGGACCTCTGCCAAATTCATTCTATGAGGCCAACATCACCCTGATTCCGAAACCCGACAAAGACACCTCAAAGAAAGAAAACTACAGACCAATATCTCTGATGAACCTAGATGCAAAAATCCTCAATAAGATTCTGGCAAATCGGATACCAAGGCACATCAACAAAATTGTGCACCATGATCAAGTAGGATTCATCCCTGGGATGCAAGGCTGGTTCAATATATGGAAATCAATAAATGTTATACACCACATCAATAGACTTAAAGATAAGAACCATATGAGCATCTCGATAGATGCAGAAAAAGCATTCGACAAAGTACAGCATCCCTTTATGTTCAAAACATTAGAAAAACTAGGGATAACAGGAACTTACCTTGACATAGTAAAAGCTATATATGCTAAGCCTCAGCCTAGCATCATTCTCAATGGAGAAAAATTGAAGGCATTCCCTCTAAAATCTGGAACAAGACAGGGATGCCTTCTATCACCACTTCTATTCAATATAGTTCTCGAAACACTGGCCAGAGCAATTAGACGAAAGAAATTAAAGGCATAAAAATAGGAAAAGAAGAACTTAAATTATCACTATTTGCAGATGACATGATTATATACCTAGAAGACCCAAAAGGGTCTACAAAGAAAGTACTAGAACTAATAAATGAATTCAGCAAAGTGGCAGGATATAAAATCAACACGCATAAATCAAAGGCATTTCTGTATATCAGCGACAAAACTTCTGAAATGGAAATGAGGAAAAACACTCCATTCACAATATCCTCAAAAAGAAATAAAATACTTGGGAATCAACCTAACAAAAGTGGTGAAAGATCTATACAATGAAAACTACAGAACCCTAAAAAGAGAAGTAGAAGAAGATCTTAGAAGATGGAAAAATATACCCTGTACATGGATAGGGAGAATTAACATCATCAAAATGGCGATATTACCAAAAGTTCTGTATAGGTTTAATGCAATGCCAATCAAAATCCCAACGGCATTTCTTGTAGAAATAGATAAAACAATCATGAAATTCATATGGAAAAACAAAAGACCCAGAATAGCAAAAGCAATTCTAAGCAGGAAGTGTGAATCAAGGCAGTATAGCGATACCAGATTTCAAACTATATTAAGAGCAATAGTAACAAAAACAGCATGGTACTGGTACCAAAACAGGCGGGTGGACCAATGGTACAGAATAGAGGACACAGAGAGTAATCCACAAGCTACAACTATCTTATATTTGATAAAGGAGCTAAAAGCATGCAATGAAGGAAGGATAGCATCTTCAACAAATGGTGCTGGGAAAACTGGAAATTCATATGCAACAAAATGAAACTGAATCCCCTCCTCTTGCCATGCACTAAAGTTAACTCATAGTGGATCAAGGAGCTAGATATCAAATCAGAGACTCTGCGTCTGATAGAAGAAAAAGTTGGCTCCCATCTACATATTGTGGGGTCGGGATCCAAATTCCTTAATAGGACACCCATAGCACAAGAGTTAATAACAAGAATCAACAAATGGGACTTACTTAAACTGAAAAGTTTTTTCTCAGCAAGAGAAATACTAAGAGAGGTAAATAGGGAGCCTACATCATGGGAACAAATTTTTACTCCTCACACTTCAGATAAAGCCCTAATATCCAGAGTATACAAAGAACTCAAAAAATTAGACAATAAAATAACAAATAACACAGTCAACAAATGAGCCAAGGACCTGAACAGACACTTCTCAGAAGAGGACATACAATCAATCAACAAGTACATGAAAAAATGCTCACCATCTCTAGCAGTCAGAGAAATGCAAATCAAAACCACCCTAAGATACCATCTCACTCCAGTAAGATTGGCAGCCATTATGAAGTCAAACAACAACAAATGCTAGCGAGGATGTGGCGAAAAGGGTACTCTTGTACATTGCTGGTGGGACTGCAAACTGGTGCGGCCAATTTGGAAAGCAGTATGGAGATTTCTGGGAAAGCTGGGAATGGAACCACCATTTGACCCAGCTATTGTCCTTCTTGGACTATTCCCTGAAGACCTTAAAAGAGCGTACTACAGGGATACTGCCACATCAATGTTCATAGCAGCACAATTCACAATTGCTAGGCTGTGGAACCAACCCAGATGCTCTTCAACAGATGAATGGATGAAAAATGTGGCATTTATACACCATGGAGCATTACGCAGCACTAAAAAATGACAAAATCATGGAATTTGCAGGGAAATGGATGGCCACTAGAGCAGATTATGCTTAGTGAAGCTAGCCAATCCCTAAAAAACAAATACCAAATGTCTTCTTTGATATAATGAGAGCAACTAAGAACAGAGCAGGGAGGAAGAGCAGGAAGAAAAAGAGAAATGACAAACCAAATATTAACATTAAACCGAGACATGAGGTGGGAGGCAAAGGGAGAGAAAAGGGAAATTGCATGGTAATGGAGGGAGACCCTCATTGTTATACAAAATTACATATAAGAGGTTGTGAGGGGAATGGGAAAATAAACAAGGAGAGAAATGAAATACAGTAGATGGGGTAGAGAGAGAAGATGGGAGGGGAGGGGAGGGGGGATAGTAGGGGATAGCAAAGGTAGCAGAATACAACAGTTACTAATAGGGCATTATGTAAAAATGTGGATGTGTAACAGATATGATTCTGCAATCTGTATTTGGGGTAAAATTGGGAGTTCATAACCAACTTGAATCTAATGCATGAAATATGATATGTCAAGAGCTTTGTAATGTTTTGAACAACCAATAAAAAAAAAAGATGCACCTACCAGTGCAGTGAAGAATGTACTCTACCAAAGCTGAAGGGTTTTGGTGATTTTTAAATTTTCATACAGATGCCTTAGCTGGTGATTTATTTATTATTTTAAGTTGACAAATAAAAATTGCATACATTTAAAAAAATAATCATAATCCAAATCTTATCATTTCATTTATAAAATATGATAGAGTATATGATAGAAATAGACATACATCAAGCTGGCCAACCATGCACATCATATACATGTGCTTTATGAGAAATGACAAACCAAATATTAACATAATAACAAATGCCAAGTGTCAACAATTATAAATTCCAGTAAATGTGAAGAATCAAAATTTGTATTGACATCATTGTGCACAAGAATTGAATATGAACATTAAGAATTTGTTATATTTTTAAATGTAGCACAAGTGACTTCAATAAATTGAATGGTAACATTTATTTAAATCTTGTTTTTATTTCAGTAAAATTTTTAAAAATTTTATAAATTATTTGATTGTAACCCACAGATGACTGTAACATAAACTAAGAAAGTGGTTATTTTTCAGGGGATTTAAAAGCTGGGTTATTGCAATGTTTTTGCTTTCACCTGGAAGACTATATTGAATAGTATTGGGCAGGTATTGATCATAAGGTCCTTCCTAATAATTCACTTCACATATAGATGGTATGGAAGTAGTAACTAATCATATGTACTGAAAGATGACTAAAGACAACATAATACCAGATGTAATAATATGATTAACATGAAAATATTGTCTTAGTCTCTTGGAATGAAGAGAATGTGGTCAAATGTTAGGTCCATGTAGAAATAACAACTTAAAGGGATAGGGATTAAAATCAACCAGAAAGCACCATATATACTGATTGACAAGTAGTATGTCCTCAATTAATGTCTATTGACATTGTTTCTGTCTAGTTATCAAGAAGATACTTCATTTCATGCATTCCATAGCTTTACACAAGGAAGGTAGCTTTTAAACTATTGGAAGAGTTTGGGGAAGGACAGATTGGGAAGCCACCCGGAAAAACTCAGCCTGAGATGCTGAAAAGAACAGTACTCATGACTGGATGGAAGATGCAAAGTATCTCTCCTCTGCCCACTTCCTTATTTGCAGCTGCCTTCACAGATTAAAGACTATTACTTCTCTTCTGCCTTCAAAATTTTATTGCAGTACTACTCATTGTCAAATTCTGACCCAGAGCCTTGTGACAGAAGGGATTCTGAGGAAGACAATTTTTGCTCTAAAAAAAGATGGCAGTGATCAGAACTGACAGCAATCTAGCATCATTATATAAATGAAGATCCTATGGAAAAGGATGAAATAATATGCATGTTAGCACAGAAAAGACAATGAGAAATTGTCAGAAAATTTTTGGCTTCTCACAAAATCAGGTTAAAATTTTAAGCTGAGTTTGTCTGTAGATGAGTTAGTTAACAATTGCCAAAGAAGATCAAACAACTTCAACATTTCAGTGATAACAGATATCATCTTTTTCCAGGTTCATGAAGGTCGTTTGGGGCCCCTCTGTTGATCTCTGCTGCACTTGGCTCCAGGTCAGGGTTTAGATTCAGGTTGGATCAACAATGCTCTTTTTTTTCCTCCCACTTTGGGTACTGGTGATTGAACTTGGGGCCACTCAACCACTGAGCCCCATCTCCAGCCCTATTTTGTATATTTTTTTTTACAGACAGGGTCTCACTGAGTTGCTTAGCACCTTGCTTTTGCTGAGGCTGGCTTTGAACTTGCAATCCTCCTGCTCACCTCCCAAATCTGTGGTAGGTATTAATGGTCCCCCAGAGACCATTATGTTCTACTCCTCAGAACCCATAAAAGTTAGGTTACACAGCACAGGAGAAGTAAGGCTGCTGATTAAAATAAGGTGGTGAACTAAATAACTTTGAGACAAGATTAAACTCTCCTGAAGTAATTGGCTGAGCCCATTGTAATCATGGAGTTCTTAAAAGTAGAAGATGGAAGTCAAGACAGACAACAGAAGGAAAAGTAAGAGAAACAGCAGCATAAGGAGAATTCAGCCTGATGTGGCATATTTTTAAGATATAAAAAGGACCCACAAACCAAGCAATGTAGAATCAAGAAAGGGCAAAGCAAATGATACTCCTAGAGCCTCCAGAAGGAACACAGTCCTGCTGACACCTTGATTTTAGCCCAGCGTGATCCATTTTGGAACTGCAGGACAGAAAAGAGTAAATTGATATTGCTTTAAGTCATGAGATTTGTGGTTTGTTAAGATAACTCAGTGCAATAGAAATCCCAATATACTACCCAGGGTGTATTTTTCTCCTGCCATTGGCAGAAGTGCAAAAGAGTGGACAGAAACTCTTGGTGTTCTTGAAACCTCACCCTAGACCTGGCATTATATCACTTCTGCTCAGCTTACCATCAGAGGAGTGAGGAAATCACATTACTTTTTGTGTAATGAATTTCAGAATGATGTTGTGGTTAAAGGTGTGGATACAAGGAGGGATACAGTCTGAGCAGAGTAATTCCACTTACTGTGCTGGACATATTTCAGCAAAAACATGAACTCAGAAAAAAATTCTTATGAAAAGGATTAACTACCTAAAGTTCCCCATCTTCAATTAGAATTCAGTCATTGCATTTTGCATACATATGTGGGAAAATCTTTGAATGCTAGATAATTTTGCATGGTATAAGGAAAACGTAGAAATGAATAGCTTGGGTGTACCTACACCAGTAGAGCCATTCCACAGAGCAATCCAGTGGACCTTACTTAAATTAAGAATGTATATACCCTACCTCCCAACAAGACCTGTCTGTCATTCCATATGGGAACCCAAAACAGGTGCACAATAAGCAGAAACAGGTGACAGGATTTTTATTGCAGCACAAATAAATATTGCAGAGTACTTGCCCATGGGTGGAAGAATGAAACATAAAATGTTAACACAAGCATATTATAGCCTATGTCATACGCTATGAGTAATCAAAGACAGTGAGTTAAATTCGCATACAGGCACATGGATAGACTGCAGAAACAACTGTGCAGGAAAAAGAGGAAAGAACAGGAGACCCCAAAACACAACACCATCTATGCAAAATTAAATGCCCACAGAACACTGTGTATTTTTCAGACATCTGTAATTATCTAAGTAAACATGCCAGGAGATGCATTAAAACATTAATGGGTATCAAAGAGTGAGAAGGTTAATAAATGGGATTAAGGAAATCAGACAAAAAAAGAAGGAGAAAAAACTAATGGAAAACAAGAAATTCCTGGAAAGAGGTAGAGAAGGCACTTGGCAGGAGGGTCAAAGTCTCAGAAAGCAGCTGAGTTTCTACATCATAGTCCTTCCTGTTAAGTTTTGTATTTTCTGGGAGAGAGAAAGGCTTTCTAGCCTTCCTTAATAGCATGCCAAATAGATAGATAGACAGACAGACGGATAAAGCCAACCTATCTATCTAAATATAGTTATATAAATATATCTACATATACATCTATATATGAATGAGAGAGAACAGGAGTGACATTTTGCAATAGCTATTTCATTTCTCTCCTTAATTCTTCTTAGTTAGTAAGGTTTCTAAGAGCTATTTGACCTCAAGTGTTAAGTTTTAAAGCCACATTTTAAGCCTCCCCTTTTTAAAAATGTACCTTCCTTCTGAATAAATATTTCAGAATTAGGCAGCTGATATATTCAGTTACCTTTGGTGGGCCCTTAATCATGTAATGTTGCCCCTGAAAGATGAAAATTGCTTCCATCTTTCAAAGCAGGTCAGTGGAGAAGGCTGAACCAGCCTGCTGAGATCTAAGGGGGAAACTGGGCCTTTCAGTAATGGGAAGACTAGTGAAGTAGGTCCTCTGGCCACAGAAACTGTGACACCATGATGTCAGCTGCAGAGGTAAGTTGAACCACCTACAGGCCTTGTCCCCTGGACAGGTTGAAGTCTCATCTTCCCTTTGCTAGCATTAATTACTTCTTGCATTTAGTTTTATTTTCTTTAGTCAGACTTTTTATTGCTGTGACTAAAATACCAAACAAGAACACTTTTAGAGATGAAAAAGTTTATTAGGGGACTCACATTTTCAGAGGTCTCAATCCATAGATGACCAACTCCATTCTTTGGGGGTCAAAGTAATCCAGAATATCATAGTGGAAGAGTATGGCTGGGGGAAGCAGCTCATATGAGGATCATAATCAGAGAAAGACTCCACTCCCAGATATAAACTATATATTCCATAGGCACATCCCTAATGACCCACCTCCTCCAGCCACACTCTACCCACCTTCAGTGATGGCTCAGTTAATCCCATCTGGGAATAAATTCACTGATTGAGTTAAGACTCTCATAACCCAATCATATCCCCTCTAAACTATCTTGTATTGTCTCACACAATTAACTTTAGGTGGATACCTCACATATATATGAAGGCTTTTTCCAGAGACAGAGGGTTTGTGGAGACTGAGGAACATGTTAGACACACAGGAATTTCATAACATATAAATCAATAATAAAAGAACAAACAATGAAACTCCACTCCCACCATGTGTGAAAACACACACACACACACACACACACACACACCAACCATACCTACTTTTCCCCTGGAGATTATTCAGACCTTTCTCCCACTGCAGCTGAAATCCACAATCACAATCTCCTCCCTCTTTCTTGCCACAGTTGTCCTCCTGGGTCTCCATCAGCTTCTCTCTCTAGCTTGCCCAAAACCAAGATTCAGGAGCTGCAGTCTTTAGCTAAATCAAAGGGGAAGATATGATATAATTGAAAATAAAAGCAGAGGCTCTTTTCTCATAGGCTACCCTGCCCTGCATTGGAAGCACCCTTGGGTACATAGGCAGGGGCTGGCCTGGCTGGCAGAGCCCAGTTTGAAATTTGATTGCTATACCTTCTTTACCAGTTTGTTCAGCAGCTCTTGGGGGAAACACAAATTTATTCCCATGAAAGATGCAGAGGACCCTTTTTGGTTATACTTCATTAAAATGATGGTTGCTTAAAAGAGGTATAAGTATTGTTAAGATTTCAGGATTAAAGAGACAAGATAGTTTAAAAACACATGAAATATCAGACAAATGTACTCTTATGCTGCCTCTAAGTCAACCCATTTAAAAATTCAATCAGGATTAGTTTCCTTCCTGTTTAAAATAAATAATCTATTCACCAAGGTAGCCCCAATATTGAGGGTAGAAATAATGCGACCAAATGTGTCTTCATGTGTAGGCATGCCTTCCTGCAGTCCCATGGGTTGAGCTACGCTCACTTATTCTTTTGTGATATTAACCCCTTGTCCAGTTTGGGATAGAATATTCCATGGAAGCCCCCTTTGTGTGTCCCCTTCTCTTACTCTTCCCTTGGGTGTGGCCTTCCTAGATGTCAGTCAACCTGCTGACAGCAGATATCATGAAGCTAGACTCAGCCTCTTGAAACTGACCCCTTGCCTCATTTGAATGGCTTCTCCTCAATAAAAGGGCTCAGCACATGCTCACTCGCTCTCTTTCTGCAGACCCTTAAGGTCAGAGGAGCCATCAGAGCACCCCTAAAGAAAAAGTTATTTCTGTCTCTTGTGTGGTTATTTCGTGCAACCCAGTTCCCCTGGAGTGGCCCCTGAGTGTTTAAGTCAAGAGAAACATGGCAGAAGCCAGTCCCTTTAGTCACCCAATGTCCTTCAAAAAAAAAAAAAAAAAACGTGGAAATTAAGAATCATCACCTCCTTTAGTTGATAAAAAAAAATAATATGCAGCTTATAGTAGCAGGCTCACTTATGCAAGAAAATAACACAACAGAAGACATAGGCTCTCACTATTACAGATACACAACTTTGAAAATGGAAGTTCTAGTTGGTGAGGTTAGAAGCACAACTTCATAGAAAGTGAGAGGGAAAAAAGCTCAGTGAGAGGTTTGGCTGAGCTTGGGGGACAGGGAGCCAGTCTTGCCCCCATGATTAACTGTGCTGATGATGGGCTGGTGACTTCTAGGCTGTGGCTTTATGGGATGGGGTATTTAAATGTGGGGCCAGAGGGATGAGCTGGTGAAGATGGAGTGAGGATGCTGCCCATGATCCCCACCTGCAGGTCCTACTGGTGTCTAAAGATGCCACAGTCAGGGTCAGGACAGAAGATAGCAAGGATCCAGACCTTGATCCCCACCTAACATTTCCTAAGAGGTCCCTTAAGGATGTGTCCTAGCTAACTGAAGGAAGAAATAAAGAGAAAGAACATGGAGTCTGTGGAAAAACCAAGACAAGAAAGCCCCCTAAATTTTATGCATACTTCTTTCTCCCTCCTCCATATTCACATTCAGCCTGCAGGATGGTCAGAGGTTGACACACACTCCACACATATCACACACATATGACAGAATAGTACTTGACAGCCTTTAAAATGGGGGAAATCCTGCCGTTTCTGACAACATGGATGAAGCTGGAAAACACACTATGTGAAATAAGCCAGGCATAAAAGATAAACACTGCATGGTTTTAGGTGTATATGTAGCATCTAAAAATGTTGAACTCAGCAGCAGAGGGCAAAAGGCAATAGATTGGCAGGAAAAGGGCAGTGGACAAGAAAGTTGGTCAAAGGCACAAACTTTCAGTTTCATAATGAGTAAATGAAGAAGACCCAGTGTACCTCATGGTGAAGGTATTTACTATTGCTGTATCCTTGGAACTGGCTGAGAACATGAGATGGCAGATGTGTCACATTGTACACTGCTGTCATTTGACTATGGCTTGGTCTTCCCCTGCCCACAGAAACTCATGCCAGAGTTTAATTCTCTTGGTGAAGTATCATGGTGTGTAGAGATGGACCCTTGTGGTTAGGGTTAGATAAGGTTATCAGGGTGGAGCTTCCATGTCTGAATCCTGGTGTCTTTATAAGAGGGAGCGATACCAAAGGGGACACACATACACACAAACAAAGGTGTATGCACACATGTACATAAACACACAATCCCTGTGCTTAGCACTAGATAGCCTGCATCGCAGGGATGTGCCAGAAAGAAGGCCATCACCAGATATTGGCCCTTGAACCACTAGAAATGTGAGTTAAATAAATATATTTTCTTTAAAAATTCCTTTGTTGGTGGAATTTCTGTTAGAAGCAATAGAAAACAGTCTTAAGATATATATAATTTTTTTGTCAATTACACCTCAATAACATTGAGAAAAAACAAGGAAAAGGAGCAACTTTCTTCATTTCCTAACCAGTGAAAAAATCAGACTTATAGAGACCTATAGACTTCTGTTTTTTTCACACTGTGACCAAAATACCAGACAAGAATGACTTAATGAGGAAAAATTTATTTTGGGCTCATGGTTTCAGAGTTTTAGTCTATTTTGGTTGATTTCATGGCTCTGAGCTTGAGGTAAGGCAAACATCATGGTGAAAGGGCATGCTGCTCAGCTCATAGCAGCCAGGAGGCAGGCAGAGAGTGAGAAGCCAGGGAGACGATAAAATTCAAGGGCATGCGCCCCAGTGACCTACTTCCTCCAGGCATAAGCTGCATACAGTTACCACCCATTAAATCAAATTATCAGTCCATTAGAATCATCACTGATAAGGTTATAGCTCTCCTCATTGCCTAAAAGCCCCACCTCTGAAGTTTTGTGCATTAGTGATCAAGCTTTCAAAATAAAAGATTTTAGAGGAACATTTTTAGATCCAATCCTCAGCAACTCCCACTATCTCTGCACAATTACTCAACAGCTAATACTGGGTGTGAACTGCTTTGACCTGGCTTCATTGCCTCTTTTCCCAGAACCACCTTCAACATAGATTGTCACTTTACACCAAAGAAGGAGAACAAATTGAAAATGACTGTGCCTTGCAAGTCTATATTTTTTTCTTTCTTTTGGCAGAGGTAAATTTGGAATTGTTGATTCCTGACTTATTTTCCTTTGAAGTGTTTCTAAGTTTGTGTAACTGAGCAAGAGTTGTGTGTGGTTCTTGGACTTGTCCTCTTTGCTATTTCCCTTTTGGAGCCATTGATGTAACTTTTGCATTTAAGTGACAAAGGGCAGGTAAAATATGGACAGTATAATTTTATTTCTGTAAAAAAATAAATACACATGCATACACAGAAGAAGACTGTTAAAATATATGTTCTATCTAAACAGCAACAGTTATTATCTCAAGATAGTGAGATCACAAGTGACTTGAAAATTTTATTTTGGTTTATCTGTATTTTACAGATTGCTACCAAAAAAATCCTATATTATTTTTGGAACTAGAAAGCCAATATTATTTTTAAAATATGCATCACAGAAGTACAAAGCAAGCTTCAAAAACCTTTTATAAGATAATTATATAAAATATTTCCCAAGTATTTAATTTTGCTTATCTCTTAAAACAGGAGATCATGGGGAAATATCTGGAATGTTGTTATAATGTGTATATTGTTATTTTCTCTGCAATATAAACAATTATGCAGATTTAAAAAACAATTTTAAAGGGCTGCACAATATTTAAATGTTCATCTAAATTTTCTTATTTTTCAGCATTTAGGTTCTTTCTTTTTATTATTATGAATAATGACATAATTATACTTATTCTCAAAACTTTCTTCAGTTAATTATGTTCTATGATAAATTTGAAGAAGGGGGAATTAATAAATCAATTTGTGTATGCTAATTTTAAAGCATTTTGTATGAATTTTAGGCCTGCATACATAAAGAATAACAGATTAAAAAAGACACAAATCCACAGTCACCAATACCATTGAATATTGAATGGATTGATCAACATACACATGTATATTCACAAGAATACAGAATTTCAACTGGACTTCAAGATGGCAGGCCAGAAAGAGGCAGCATTCTGTGTCACTCCATGAACCAGGTCTCACCTAGTTGGAATACAACGTCTCAGAGAGTGTGAGAGAACCCCTATATAGCAGATTTTTGCAGAAATCACCAGTGCTGTGGCCCCCTGCATAGAAAACAGATCCTCTGCATTTGAGTAGGACTCCAGACTTTGGACCCAAAGCCCCAAGTTCTGGTTCACACAAGGCTCTCAAGCGGCTTAACAGAATCTCTGATCAGCACCTCTGCAGAACTTCAGACTGTGCTCTACTCCCATGCAGGTCACTTGGCTGCTACCTATACACAGCACAAGGCCATTGCCCAGCTTCCCCCACCTCACCAGACACCCCGGCACTGGAAGCAGATTGACTCAATCTTGGAAAAGCTTTCTGTCACATTTGGTGGGCATGGCTCACAGATCAGATCTCCATATAGCAGCATATCATCCTATGCCCAACCCAGAGTTCATTATCCACCACCAGAAACTGTAATCTTTTATATGAAACTACTGATTTGTTTTAAATAATAATTGAATCTAACATTTCTCAACATTGAGACTAAACTGTAAATATCTTAATAAAAACAAATTGTTCATAGGTGATGTATAGTTGATATTGGGATCTGTTAACATTGTCCTTCTCCAAAAAGGAGGGATCTTGGAACCCTACAAGAGCAATACAAATCTATAGGGTAAAAACAATAACACACCAGGCCCTCAAAGCTGGAAATGAAGAAACACGAGCAACATAAAAAGACAAGGGAAGAATGTACCATAAACAAATCAAGACAACACACCATTAGAATCATTGGCAGCTACAGCAGAAAAAATGACAGAGAAAGATTTCAGGATATACATGGATAAAATGTTCTGTGAAGTCAAAAAAGACATGAGAGAACAAATACAAGCAGTGAAGGATCACTTCAACAATGAGCTACATAAACAAATCCAAGAAGCAAAAGATCACCTCAACAGAGAGATAAAGGTTCTAAAAAAAACAAACATAAATTCCTGAAATGAAAGACATAATTAACAAAACTGAAAGCTCAAATGAAAGCATCAGCAACAAAGTAGACCACTTGGAAGATAGGACATCAGACAATGAAGATAAAATATATCATCTTGAAAACAAAATAGAACACAAAGCAAAAATGATAATAAACCACAAGAAGAACATTCAAGAAATATACAATAGCATAAAAAGACCAAATTTAAGAGTTATTGGGGTAGAGGAAGGCATAGAGGTCCAAAACAAAGATGTGAACAATCTATTCAATGAAATAATATCAGAAAACATTCCAAACATTACGAATGAATTGGAAATCAAATTCAAGAAACCTACAGGATGCTAAATGTACAAAATCACAACAGATCCACACCAAGGCAAATTATAATAAAAATTCCCAACATACAGAATAGGGGGAGTATTTTAAAAGCCACAAGAGAAAGCAATCAGATTACATATAGGGGAAAAGCAATTAGGATAACAGATTTTTCAACACAGACCCTGAAAGTTAAAAGATCCTGGAACAACATATATCAAGCTCTGAAAGATAATGGGTTCCAACCAAGAATCTTGTATCCAGCAAAATTAAGCTTTAAAAATGAAATAAAAACCTTTCACGATGAACAAAAGTTAAGAAAATTTATAGCTAGAAAACTAACACTACAAAACATCCTTGGCAAAATATTCCATGAAGAGGAAATGAAAAGCAACAATTAAAATCAGCAGAGAGAGGTAGAACACTAAAGGAAAAAAACTAATCAAAGTGTAAAAACAAGTCAAGTTAAATAACAAAAAATAAACAAATATGGTTGGAAATACAAACCATGTCTCAATAGTAACCCTAGATATTAATGGCTTAAACTCACTAATCAAAAGACATAGGCTAGCAGATTGGATTAAAAAGAACCAACAATATGCTGCCTCCAGGAGACTCATATGAAAGGAAAAGACATACACAGTCTGAACGTAAAAACTTGGGAAAAATTATACCACTCACATTGACTGCAAAAGCAAGCAGGAGTTTCTATCCTCATATCAAATAAAGTAAACTTCAAGCAAAAGTTAATCAAAATGGATAAAGATGGACATTACATGCTGCACAAGGGAACCATACTCCAACAAGACATAACAATCATAAATATATACGCCCCAAACGATGGTGCAGCTATATTCATCAAACAAACTCAAAGTTCAAGAGTTCAAGAGTCAAATTGACCATAACATGATAATCTTGGGTGACTTTAACTCACCTCTCTCACCACTAGATACATCCTTCAAATAAAAGGTAAATTAAAAAAGCGTAAAACTTAATAATACAATCAATAACCTAGACTTAACTGACATACATAGAATATTTCAACATGCATCAAGTGGATACACTTTCAACTCAGCAGCTCATGGATCCTTTTCTAAAATAGACCATATACTTTGCCACAATGCAACCCTTAGCAAATATAGAAAAGTAGAGATACTAGCATGCATTTTATCATATCATAATTGAATAAAATTGGAAATCAATAACAAAATAACAAATAAAGATTTCTCCATCACCTAGAGACTAAGCAATTTGAAACTGAATGAACAATGGATTACAGAAGACATCAAGGAGGAGATTTAAAACTTCTTATAGTAAATGGGACCATACACACAACATATTGAAATCTCAGGGACACTATGAAAGCAGTACTTAGAGAAAAATTCATTGCATGGAGTTCATTCCTTAAAAGAAGAAAAAGTCAACAAATAAATGACCTCACACTACATCACAAAATCCTAGATAAAGAAAAACAAATCAGTAACAAAAGCAGTAGAAGACAAGAAATAATTAAAATTAGAGCTGAAATTAATAAACTCAAAAGAAAAGAAATAATTGAAAAAATTGACAAAATAAAAAGTTGGTTCTTTGAAAAAGTAAATAAAATTTACAGAACCTTGATCATACTAATGAAGAGAAGGAGAGAGAGAACTCAAAGTACCAGCATGTGATGAAAAAGGTAATATCACAACAGACACTACAGAAATACAGAGGATAATTAGAAATTATTTTGAAATCTTATACTTCAATAAAATAGAAGACATTGAAGGCATTGACAAATTTCTTAAGTCATCCAATTTTCCCAGATTGAGTCAGGAAGATATACACAATTTAAACAGACCAATATCAAGTGAAGAAATAGAAGATGCCATCAGAAACTTATCAACCAAGAAAAACCCAGGACTAGATGGATACACACCCGAGTTTTACAAGACCCTTAAAGAAGAACTAATACCAATACTCTTCAATTTATTTCAGGAAACAGAAAAAGAGGCAGGAATTCCATACTCATTTTATGAGGCCAATATTACCCTGATCTCAAAACCAGGCAAAGAGACATCAAAGAAAGAAAACTTCAGACCAATATCTCTAAGAAACATAGATGCAAAATTTCTCAATAAAATTCTGGCAAATCAAATACAAAAAAACATATCAAAAAGATTGTGTGCCATGATCAAGTGGGATTCAACCCAGGGATGCAAAGTTGGTTCAGCATACAGAAATCAATAAATATAATTCATCACATCAACAAACTTAAAGATAAAAATTATATAATCATTCCAATACATGCAGAAAAAGCATTTGACAAAATACAGCACCCCTTCATGGTCAAAACACTAGAAAAACTAGGGATAACAGGAACATATCTCAACATTGTAAAGGCTATCTATGCTAAGCCCCAGGCCAAGATCATTCTAAATGAAGAAAAACTGAAGGAATTCCCTCTAAAAACTGGAACAAGACAGGATTCTCTCTTTCATCACTTCTATTCAACATAGTTCTTGAAACACTGGCCAGAGCAATTAGACAGATGAAAGAAATTAAATGGATTTAGATATAGGAAAAGAAAAACTTAAATTAGCTCTATTTGCTGGTGATGATTCTATACCTAGAAGACCCAAAAAACCCACCAAAAAACTTCTAGAACTAGTAAACAAATTCAGCAAAGTAGCAGGATATAAAATTAACACCCATAAATTAAAGGCATTTCTGTATATCAGTGGCAAATCCTCTGAGAAGGAAATGAGAAAACTACCCCATTCACAATGACCTCAAAAAGTAAGATACTAGGGAATAAACTTAATGAAAGAGATAAAATTTCTATACAATGAAAATACAGAACCCTAAAGAGAGAAATCAAAGAAGACCTTAGAAGATGGAAAGATCTACCTTGCTCTTGGATAGACAGAATTAATATTATCAAATGACCATACTACCAAAAGCACTACTCATAATTAATGCAATTCTGATCAAATTCCCAATGGCATTCCTCATAGAAATAGAAAAAA
The DNA here is from genome assembly GCF_021218885.2 of Marmota monax. Classification (NCBI taxonomy): domain Eukaryota; kingdom Metazoa; phylum Chordata; class Mammalia; order Rodentia; family Sciuridae; genus Marmota; species Marmota monax. The sequence goes on from NW_026694569.1 coordinate 76,627, forward strand.
CAATCATGAAATTCATCTGGAAGAGTAGGAGACCCATAATAGCTAATGCAATCCTTAGCAGGAAGAGTGAAACAGGTGGCATTGCTATACCAGATATAAAATCAACACCCATTAATCAAAGGCATTTTTGTATATCAGTGACAAATCCTCAGAAAGGGAAATGAGGAAAGATACCCCATTTAAAATTGCCTCAAAAAACAAATACTTGGGAATCAACTTAATGAAAGAGGTGAAAGATCTATACAATGAAAAATATAAAACCCTAAAGAAAGAAGTCAAAGAAGACCTTAGAATATGGAAAGATCTACCTTGCTCTTGAATAGGCAGAATTAATGTTATCAAAATGACCATACTATCAAAAGCACTACACATATTCAATGCAATTCTGATCAAATTCCCATTGGAATTCCTCAGAAATAGAAAAGCAATCACAAAATTCATCTGGGAAAATAAGAGAACCAGAATAGCTAAAGCAATCCTTAGCAAGAAGAGTGAAGCAGGTGGCATCACTATACCAGACATTAAACTATACTACAGAGCAATAGTAACAAAAACAGCATGGTATTGACTCCAAAAATAACTGGTAGACCAATGGTGCAGAATAGAGGACAAAGAGACAAACCCACAAATTAAAATTATCTTATATTTTACAAAGGTGCCAAAAACATATGCTGGAGAAAAGATAGCATCTTCAACAAATGGTTCTGGGGAAACTGGAAATCCATATGCAACAAAATGAAATTAAACCCCTATCTCTCACCATGCAGAAAACTTAACTCAAAATGAATCAAGGACCTAGGAATTAAACCAGAGATGCTGTGTCTAATAGAAGAAAAAGTAGGCCCCAATCTTCATCATGTGGGATTAGGCCCCCAACTTCCTTAATAAGACTCCTATAGCAAAAGAATTAAAACCAAGAATCAATAAATGGTATGGAATCAAACTAAAAAGTTTCTTCTCAGCATAAGAAATAATGTGTGAGGTGAACAGGGAGCCTACATCCTGGGAGCAAATTTTTACCCCTCACACATAAGATAGAACACTAATCTCTAGTGTATATGAAGAACTGAAAAACCCAAGCACCAAAAAAGAAAAATAACCCGATCAACAAATGGGCCAAGGACCTGAACAGACACTTCTCAGAAGAGGATATACAATCAATCAACAAATATATGAAAAACTGTTCATTATCTCTAGCAATTAGAGAAATGCAAACCAAAACTACTCTAAGATATCTTCTCACTCCATTCAGAATGGCAGCTATTATGAAGACAAACAACAATAAGTGTGGGCGAGGATGTGGGGAGAAAGGTACTCTCATACATTGCTGCTGGGACTGCAAATTGGTGCAGCCATTATTGAAAGTAGTATGGATATTCCCTAGAAATATGGGAATGGAAGCGCTATTTGACCCAGCTATCCCTCTCCTTGAACTGTACCCAAAGGACTTAAAAACAGCATACTACAGGGACACAGCAACATCAATGTTTTTAGCAGCACAATTCACAATAACTAAACTGTGAAGCCAACCTAGATGGCCTTCAGTGCATGAATGGATAAAAAATGTGGCATATATACACAATGTAATTTTACTCAACAATAAAAGAGCATAAAATCCCATGGCACTTGCAAGTAAATGAATGGCGTTGGAGACGATAATGCTAAGTGAAGTTAGCCAATTCCTAAAAAACAAATGCCAAATATTTTCTCTGATATAAAGAGGCTGACTAATAGTGGGGTAGAGAGGGGGAGCATGGGAGGAATAGATGGATTTAAGATAGGGAAGAGGTGTGGGAGGGAAAGCAAGGGGGCAGGGGATTAGCAAGGATGGTGGAATGTGATAGACATCATTATCCAAAGTACATAAATGAAGATAAAAATTGGGTGTCAACATACTTTATATATAAACAGAGATATGAAAAATTGTGGCTTATATGTGTAATAAGAATTGCAATGCAAAAAAACTCCCAAAAACCAAAGTATATGTATAAAGACATGAATTGGCGTGAACATACTTTATATGCAAAGATATGAAAAAATGTACTCTATATGTGTAACAAGAATTGTAATATACTCCACTGTCATGTATTTAAAAAAAATAAAATCATTTAAAAAAGAATACAGGATTTCACTTAAAATTTAGTTTTGGAATAAACAGAAGTTCAGGATTATTATTGAATTTTGTGTCAATAAGGTAACTGTTATGAAATGAAGATGTAAGTCAGATAACATGGATCTTTTTTCTACCATACCTGTGCAAATGTTTGAAACCTATACATTAATATTTTTCCATAGGGGAAGATATATGGTGTGTTTTATACATCACAAATTTATCTAGTTGATGCATGAATATATACTAGGATGAGTGCATAATTTTTTTCATGCAAATGCAAAAGGGAAAATTGAAATTATGTTTTAAATTCTGGTATTCATGCACATGCATAAATTCAAACTACCTATAAGTATTGTGATAATAATAGGAATCATTTTACATAATGAGTTTATTTGGGTTTTGCTTAGAAAATGAAAATATATGTCAAAAGTATGTATGACTAGAAGAATGTTTATGTGAAAATGAGTAGGAATTGTATTCTGAAACAGGAAATGATTTAAAGTTAATCATATGTATACTCATTTTTAAACATGGGGTTGAATGGATATAGATATAGCATAGGTTGAATATAAACTAATTGAAGGTCTATGTACCAATCATAAGAAAAGCATATCACATCTCATAGGAATATACATCCATTGATGATAGATTAGATATAATTACCATAGAACGTTAGGGTTACTATTCAATATTAAATGGGGTTAGTGTGAGTATGAGAAAATGACTATTTATAGCAGGAAATATGAATATTCCTGGAAATGAACTTGTGAAAGTATACATAAGAGTCCACATAAATACACACAATCAACTCAGATCGGAGTACAGAGTTATTCATCTTTTCAATATTTCATAATTTGTGCACTGTACCTACATTATATAGATATGTCTATACTAATAGATATGAATATATTCCATTTATAATGGAATATACAACCTTCAAAGTACACATAACTATGCATTTCAGTTCAGTTACTTTCATGGCAATTCTTGAACTGTGACGGATCTCATGTTAGGTTGAATTTTTATTTCAGCCAAATTTGATGCTGCATGTTGTGCTTAGAGAACTGATACCTTACAACATAAGAGAACTCATAAGTATGTATGTGTGAAACCATGTAAAAAATATGTATCTATAAAATATGTATCTATATAAAAATATGTGTTGTGACTCAGGCTACATTGTAGTGAGAGTCAGGAGAGTCCTTTTTTAAATTGAAGGATTTATGGATAAGTATTTTAATGAATATGTGACTAGTTTTGTTACACCTAACACTCAGAATGGAAAAGGCAAGTCCAAATATATATAATCCCTCATCTGGTCTAACTGTATTTCTTTTCTATTGTTTAGTTTTTCCACTAATATTAGGAAATGTAGTGAATATTTAGTAGGAATAAGTTTACAGTAAGAGATTGAATACGTGGACGATAAATAAAATGAGAAAGTTTCTAGAATGGACCACCAAGCATGTGTACAAATATACTTCCAAAATGCCATCATACGGAATAACATGAATTTCCATCGTCCCCAAATGAAACACAACTAGAGAGGAAAGAAGAATGATATCTGAAATGGGGTATCTGGAATGGGATATGTTGAGGATCTCACAAAGATGGAGTTGGCAGAAAAGGGAATAAAATTATGGTAAAGGTAAACATTCCACAAACATGGAGGTATGCTGGCCTAATAGTTTCTTGACAGCATGTCAAGCTTTTGGCACTTGAAGTTTATATTCTAGTCAAGAGCTTTGCCTCCTTTGGAAATGAAACAATCACAGCTGGATCTTCATCTGGGTGAACTGGAAGACATAGTTTTTTGTTTTCCAATGTGCATGAGGCAGCAGAGTTGAATCATCTTCCTGGATGTGAACTGTGGCCACTGGGGGCTGAATGTCTTCTTGAGTGCAGGGTGAAGCCATTGGGCCATCCTAGAGTTTTCACAATGGTTCTAACACCATCACAGGGAGTTTGGTATTTGCTTGAAGAAGAAGGTGAAGGTCAACTGGGATATAGTGCTGGAGGGAGTTACATCATGGTTGGTGAATCAAGCTCTGCAAGAGAAAACACCAATCTGACTGCTATCACATACATCTTACCAAACTCAGAGCAGAACCCTGATTCTGAGTGTAGTTCCAATCCAATCCCCAGAAAAGGATGCCTTGACTTCAAAGGGTCTGTTGGCTGTATGATTTGAGAAACATACTGTTTAAAAGCCAATGCCACATCCTTGAGGTTTTGGCACAGATTTCTTGGCACAAACCTACTCTCCTCTGCCCAAGGTCCCATAATCAGCATGCTCAAACTTTCTGGTTCTGTGATCTCCAGCATTTTCATGAGTTGTTGTCAAAAAAGTCCCCCCCTTATTCAGTTATTATGAGCAATAAGGAGCTCTGAAGATGCTCTAGTGGTTTCAAGTCATTGAAAATTCAAATTTCCGGACAATAGGTACAGCCATATTTCAAGAATGAAGTAAGAGGTTCTGTGGAATTTGGATTGAGTCAGAGGCCAATAAGGTATGAGGAATTCCCTTTAGCTGGAACATCTATAGATATCCTGCAGAGACAGCTTTCCAGATCATGGTCAATAGGCCGAATGCAGCCATTCCCATGGGTCTAATTTGTAAGGAACATGTGGGTTTCAGGCTCTCAACTTTTACTCACAAGGCTCTGCAGAGAATAATGTCTGAAATCATCACTGAGATTCCTGGTGTTGTGGAAAATCCATACTGGGCCTTGCTCTCACTTCTCAAAGACAACTCTGTTGCTAGGGTACCTAAAATCCCAACACAGTTCCCTGCAATACTACTATTGGGTGAGCCCTAGAATGCAGATCTCTGCTGAGATTCACACCAGTGTTACATATGAGGTTTACCCAACTACCTCTTACAACCACCACACAAATAACCACCATTCAAATAAGAACCCTCCCTTATGACACTAAGTTCTCTCATCTTCTTCTTGGTAAACACCCATCATAAACATCTAATTGGAGGTTTCCAGAACTACACAAGTCCAGTATGGTGTTGGTGTCATGTGAAAGTGCCCATTCCCTTCATTTGCCTAAAGTCATGGTTGGCTTGACACCCTTCCTGAGAATGAGGGAAGATAAAATGGCCTGAGAGTTCATACTGCAAATCAACCCCAAATTAGATGCCTAGTTTCTGAAAATGGTAGGATTTTCATGTGTATTTAAGCCATAAGGAACTCAAACACCTATGTGCTAGCTACTTCAGTGTGAGGACAAATTCATTTGACACAAAATGTTTCTGTTCTCATTCCATAGATGTTTTGAACCTTACATGAAGCAAAGGAGGGTCTACACTCAAAATTGTATTTTCTTTAATAATATTGGTTTTGGGTGGACACACATACCTTTACTTATTTTATGTGGTACTGAGGAGTTAATCCATTGCCTCACACAGATGGAACAAATGCTTTAGCACTGAATAACAGATGCAGCCCATTCATGCAAATTTCTAAAGTGCTTTTCCTGAGGCTTCACAAAAGAGTGCCCTGAGGCAAAGACCTTCTTCAGAGTCAGGGAAACAGAAAAATAGGGAAGAACAAAGCTGGTAGACTTTTCCACAGGACCAAGGCAATGGCCATGAATGAATTCTGCTGCTAATCCTGCTTGGAGATCTACCTATCCAGGCAAGATTCTCCTTGGAAAACCTGACCTTTCACCATGACTTCTCAGTTTCACAATGATGCTTAGCCTTCTCTTCATTAAGCCAATAGATGGCCATTAAGAGGCCTTGAAGCTGTAAACTTCCTTTATGCAAATCCAGCAGCATCTTCTGTGCAGTGGCCAAATTTCAGAGGAATACAGGAAGAAATAAACATAGTAGGTGTTCCCCATCCACAAGACAAGCAGCAGTCCATTTGTTACCTTTCCAGGGTGAGTGCTGAGAATGTTTTTATTAAACAGGACACATCCACTCATGCATTTTTTTTCTCCCTGGGATGACACATGAAGAGGGATGACTCACTATTATAGAGTCAAATAAAAACATAACATAAGCTTTTCCTCCATATTCTTAGGAAATATGAGAGAAAACCACATATCCAAACACACATCCACAAACACACACACACACACACACATACACACCCCTGGAGCAGGGCTGCCTCCATCCACAGTTTCATGTGACTAGTGGGTTGAAACTATGCTTACCTTGGGCAAACTCACCAGAGTCATCATGACCCAGTAAGGAACCTGTACCTTCATTCTCAGGAAAGGCCCCTCTTCAGTGCTTTCATAGCGTTTGGGAAAGCAAGACTGTGTACTTGGTGAGTCACAACAAGTGAGCAGATTGGGGCTGTGTGTAACTCTCTGTGCCTACCTACCTGAATTCCAAGTTGAGGGAGTTCCATCTCCAAAGAAGTGAGGTGAGGTCACTGAGTTGAAGGAAGTGTCATGAGGTCACTTCCCTGGCAACCACATTCTCCTACCAGGTGTTGCCAAGGGCCCCATGAAGAGGAGGCTGCAGTCATTCCTGTAACATTTTCAAGAGTTGACAAACTGATACCAGTGCACCTGAAATCAGGAATCCAGACAGGCCTGGTGTTGACCATCTTCCCTGGATTTACAAGATAGAGCTTGATTCAAACACATCCCCTTACTCTGACCATGTTCTTTATCCCTGAAGATGACATTAGGCCTCTCAGGGCCTAAGAGCTGCCTTTATATTCCCCAGGGTACGTTCTGGCATCTAACTTTGAGGTTCTCAGCAGGTCTATGATCCCCTACATAGCTGTACTACAACCCCAACTCTATACATGCTCTTCTGTGAAATTCAATTAAGGAAATGGAGTAAGGTTAGGGTTAACAGGATATTTGTATTTTGGTAAGGAGTCACTGTAGAGGAAGAATATCAGTATTGGGAACCATGGATATTCATAAGAATGTATAGGTGAAAAATAGGTACAAAAACATAAAAGTGTGTATGAGATAAAGCAGAAGGACACTAGGTGGGAAATTTGGATACATAATTTTTAAAAGAAATTCTGGGACACCCCAATGTATCCTAACAATCAATATATGGTAATCTAGGAAGTGTACCATTGATAAGTGAATGTACAAGTCAGCATCCACTGAAATATGCACAGTAGGCAGGTTTGCAATATAGATTTAGGCAGAAGAATGAGTTGAGGATTAGCATTGAATTTTCTTTGGCAACAGGGATTGTGTTAGATATTGAATGTGAATGTCAGCACACATGAATGGGAAAATATGTATGAAAACAGATAAAAATATGTATGTCCTGAAATACAGAAATGTATCATGTGTGTTAAATGATTATTAGTATTTTTAATAGAAAATGGCAGAGTATATAATATTCAGAAGACACAAAATCTATAGGCACCAATACCATTGAATATTGAATGGACTGCTACCATACATATGTACATTCAGAGGAATATAGGATTTCATTTTTAATTCAGTTTTGGTATAAATCGAAGTTTGGGATTAGTATTGAATTATGTGTCAGTAAGTTTACTGTGATGAAATGCAGATGTATGTCAGATAATATGAGTCTTTTTTTCCACCATACCTGCACAAATGTTTGAAAACATATATGTTAATCTTTTTGATAGGGGAAGATATATGGAGTGTTTTATATATCACTATTTTTGTCTACTTGATGCATGAATATTTGCTAGTATGAATACATAATATTTTTCATGCAAACATAAAAGGGAAAATTGAAATTGTGTTTTAATTTTGAAATCTTATATTCATGTACCTGCATAAACTCAAAGTAGCTCTAAGTATTGTGGTCATATTAAGAGTCATTACACATAATGAGTTCGTTTGGGTTTTTCTTAGAAAACCAATATGTTTACTGAAAATGACGTATGATCAGAAGAATGTTCATGTGAAAATGAGTAAGAACACATGTATGAATATATGTATTCTGAAACAGGAAATTATTTAAAGTCAAGCATAGTATAAACAATTTTAAACATGGGGTTGAATGGATATAGCTTAGGTTGATTATGAACTAATTGAAGGGCTATGTACCAATGATAAGAAGTGCATAAGTCAACATGCATATCACATCTCATAGGAATATACATGCATTGATGATAAATTTGGTATATTTACCATGGCAAAGTTGGGGTTACTATTCAATATTGAACGGGCTTAGTGTGAGTACAAGAAAATGAGTATGTATAGCAGAAAATATGAACATTCCTGGGAATGAACTTGTGAAAGTATACATAAGAGTCCACATACATACACACTATCAACTCAGGTTAGAGTACAGAGTTATTCACCTTTTCAATATTGCATAATTTGTGCACTGTACCTACATTATATACATAAGTCTATACTAATAGATATGGATATATGCCATTGATAATAGAATACATAACCTTCAACATAATATTCATTTCACTTCACTTGCTTTCATGTCAATCCTTGTCCTGTGATGGAGGTCATGTTAGGTTGAATTTTTATTTCAGCCAACTTTGATGTTGTGTGTTGTGCTTAGAGAATTGGTACCATACAACATCAGAGAACTCATAAGTATGTATGTGTGAAACCATGTAAAAATATGTATGTACATAAAATTATGTGTTGTGACTCAGGCTTCATTTTAGTGAGTGTAAGGATATTCTACCCTTTTTAAATTGGAGAATTTACAGTATTTTAATGAATATGTGATGAGTTTTGTAACTCCTAACACTCAGAATGGAAAAGGCAAGTCCAAATATATATAAGGCCTCATCTGGTCTAACTTTATTTCTTTTCTATTAGGTTTAGTTTTACCAGTAATAGTAAAAAATGTAGGGTTAGGTTAAGAGATTGAATGAATGGATGATAAATAAAATAAGAAAATACCTAGAATGGGCCTACGAGCATGTGTTACACAAATATGTTTCCAAAATGCCATCATAAGCATCTACTTTTTAACAATTTTGTAATATGCAATATTTATTATAGTCCCAATATTGATCAGCTTTTTGTCCCTGTTAGTGAAATACCTTGACAAGAATAACTTAGAGAAAGAAAGTCTATTTGGGGTTCTGCCATCTCCATCACTGCACCCAGGGTGAGGTAGAACATCATGGCGGAAGAGCATGGCCGTGGAAACTGCTCAGCTCAAGGCAGACAAGAAGCATAGAGAGCCAGGTGTGGTGGTACATTCTTATAATCTCAGTGGCTCCAGAGGTTGAGGCAGGACAGCAGGAGGATTGCAAGTTCAAAGCCAGCCTTAGCAACTTAGAAGCGCCCTAACTAACTTTTTTGTGCTTTTTAAATTAACCTCTCATTTAAGTGAATTAGAGATTTTTACAGAATTGTAAAAGTGCATTTTTGGTCACTACAAATTAAACTACAAGAAGTGTACAAGAATTACCAGAGACAGAACAACAAACATAACTGGAAAACATAGCAGAGTAATTTTAAAAAGTGCTGGAAGTTACTAATAATAGTGCTGTGTAGAATCATTCATTTTTCATGATGTATACATCATGAAGCTTTAGCATCCAGAGAAATTCCACAGAATCTCATGGAAGTATTAGAAAATGCAGTAAATGTTGTTAATATTATTAAAGAAAGCTCAGTGCGCTGCTGATTTCTTGAAAAATTGTGCTCAGAAATTGAAACTAATCACACCCACTTACTGTATCATACCAAAGTTTCTTGGTTGTCTCAGGGAAAAATCTAACCAGGGTGTAGGTGATAAGGAATGAGATTCGCAGTTTTCTCATTAAAAAAAAATCTCATTCAGCCAATATTTTTGAAGATGATATTTGGGTGACAAAATTGGCATATTTAACTGATATTTTTGGCATTTTTAATGAACTGAGTTTAAAACTTCATGGGAAAAACCATGGTATTTTCCAATATGTTGAATGTATCCAAACATTCTCAAAGAGATTGTTGTCAAGGAAAGCAAGGCTTAAAAGTAATCATTCTGGCTACTACATGTTCCCAAGGTTTTTATGACATATTGAAGAGAATATTATTAATAAAACAATTTGAAGGAAATGAAATTAGAAGTATTATTGTATCTCACTTCTCTATCTCAAACATTTAACCATTTTTCTCTAGAAGAGAAACTTGAGACGTTAAGGAAAAACAGTTTGCTTTTCCATTTGCTTTTCAAAACCCTGAATCAATGATCAAGTTAAACTTAGTACCTGAAGAAGAAAATGAATTATTGCAGCTTAGTTCTTCATATATGTTGAAGAATTATTATGAGTTTATCAGCATTTTGGATTAAGATAGGGGGAGCCTTTCTTTGCTAAGTAGACAGAGGACCCTGCTATTACTATCATTCACAACAGCTAGTTTGTGTGAGGTGGGCTTTTCCATCTTAACCCAGTTAAAATCAAAGGGAGGAGACAGACTGCATGGCACAGCAGGTATGTAGGTAGCATCATCTTCCTGTGCTCCAATAGCTGTTGAACAGATAAGCACACTTGTCACATTAAACCAAATCTTCCCTAGCTTTTGCTTTTGTATTATTTTTAATGTTATTTTGTAATATTTTCCATTGTATTTAATTATAGTGGAACACTGTGATAACTTCATTATGTTTCATATTATGCTTTAATATTAATAAAAGCAATAATTTTATGTTTATTTAACTAAAAAAATGCAAACAATAAGAAATTCTGGAGAGGATTTCACTGTTGTAGGGACTGTAAATTAGTACAACCAGTATACAAATCAGTATGGAGGATCCTCAAAAGACTAGGCATGGAACCACCATATGACCCAACTATACCATTCCTCAGTATTTATCCTACTACAGTGATACATGTGATACATGCATAGCATGTTTATACTATAGCCAAAGTATGCAACCAGCCTACCTGTACTTCAACAAATGAATGAATTTTAAAAAATGGTATATATATTCAATGAAGTTTTATTTCATTAAGAAAAATGTCAGTTGAAGGAAAATGGATGGAACTGTTATGTTAAATGAAATAAACCAATCTCAGAAGGTCAAGGGTCATTCATGTTTCCACTTATATGTGGAAGCTACAGAGAAAAATGGAAAAATAAGTTTGAAGGCTTGGATTTAATGAAAATTAAAAGGAAATCAGTAGCAGAAAGGAACCCAGCAGGTGGGAGAAAGGGAGGAAGGGGGGAAAGTTGCAGGAGTAGGGATATTGACCGAATTTTATTGTTTTATTTGTACATGTATCGATATGAGACAACAAATCCCATCATTTTATACAATTATAATGTACCAATAAAAATGTGAAAAATGGAAAAAATAAATTAATTTAAAAATTTAAAAAAATAAAACTTTGTGACCTACTGTAGACCTACAATTTCTTCATGTAAAAGAGATGGAGGGGTAATCTTTAACTAATCAAGCAGCATGTCAAGCCAATCCATTCCTCTACACATCTCTCCTTGCTCATATAGCTGCTCTGCCTTGTGTTAATCTTTTCCCTCTCCTGATCTTGAGGATGAGGATGCTGAGGCTCAGATTTCTATAGAGAAATGTTGTAGGACAATTAATTACACACTCATATTGACATTACTTGTAACTCTTGGTAAGTTTTCTACCTATGGGAAAGGTTTTGCTATGAAATTTCCTCATTCTGATTTTACTTTATGAAATACTATTTGATCTGTAGGCAGCTAGCTTGTGTAATAGAAAAGATCATTATTAAAATGTCTGGGGGTAGGGCAGAAAAGGGAAGCCAAAGAAAATGACAATTGCTGTTTTTAAAAAGGAAAGGAATTAACTTTGGATACTTGCTGAATATAATCATCTTAAAAACTATCAAATTAATATTAAATATTTTTCTCTTGTGCTATTTCAAAGCATATTATAATTGGGGTTTATTACAAAATGTACACAAAATAAAAGCCAATAGTGAGTGCTGTCTCATAGACAGCATAAAAGGGGAGCAAAAAAAGAAAATAAATTATATCACTGCCTTGTGCTCTGGAGGCTGGAGGAAGGCTTTGGTAGAGGTGGGAGTGACTATAGAACATGTCTCCATTCCCAGTAGTTCAGGATTCAACTGTGACATTCAGTTTTAAAACACTGTGCTGATATCTCCCTGCTGTACTGACTAAAGCAACTTGGGTTCCAGCAAAAGCACTGTGATCATTCAAACTGGGTCTGTGGGTCTTCTTCAGTACATGCTACTTGCTTCTTCTTGATGTTCATTAGTAAAAAAAAAGCGTTGGCCTGAGGCAGAGGAAACCACAGCAACCCTTACCCCAGCCACCAGCTAGCAGACCTCCTAACTGGTTTTTAAGCTGCTCACACCTGTCACCCAAGAACAGCACATCCAATCCCCAGAAGCAGCACCAGTAGCAGCAGCAAAGAACTAGTAGCCCAGAACCTTCCCAATAGGACAAGAGTTTCTGGCTGCAGCCCAGACAGTGCTGGTAAGGGGAGGTCACAAAGCTCAGGTTGTTAAGGGGGGGGGGTGTGCTTCTTGATCTGAAGTAGGCCAACAGTTCCCAACTGGAACACAGGGAAAGGCTGGCACAGGTTCCACAGGAAGCCAGAGCTGGGAGAAACTGTCCTGTCAGTGACAGAAGAGTTCTATTCTGGACTGGAAACCACTAAGGCCCCTGACATCCAAGCCTCTCCTTCTCAAGGATCTGCACCAGGCCATGTGACTTGGAGGGCCTGATGCTAAATAGCTGGGCCAGAGCTGATTGCAAGCAAGACTTGAATTTGCCTTGCATCATGGGTTTTAGAGTTGAGGAGACTGCGGTGGTTATGAAGGCTCTGGAGAGTTGGATGTTGGCAGGGCAGCTTGGGATTAGCATAGGGTGATGCTTGGTTCTTGGTCCCAGTGAGGCTGTGGGCCTGGTCTGACCCCAAGTGGTCAGCCAGTGCCACCTGGGAGAGACAGCTTGTTCCTCACTTTGGTGGACCATAGCAGCAGAGCAGAGGAGGGGTTGAGAGGACCTTAGTGGAGCCATGTGGATGGTGGAAGCTGTATCCTACAGGCACTGCCTCCCTTAGCCACACTTCTGCTGGAGGTGATTGAGCCCCATGGCAAGCTGGGGCCAGAATTATATTATAAAGCTATAACTGGGACAGGGGCTGGCTCAGAGGTAGGTGCTCACCTGGCGTGCATGAGGCCCTGGGTTCTATCCCTAGTTCCTCTCCCTGCAAAAATCTGGAATCATCCTGGGCAGGAAGACTGTGGCTTGCATTTTCTTTCCCAAGGCAAGAGGTCAGATGCAGGCCCAGGTCACTCCTTGCATCTCCCTGGCCTTGCTCTTGTCTTCCATCTCCCCCTCCTGCAAGCCTCCTTTTCTCCCCACCAGATCTGCAGGGCTCCCTCGTCTCCTCCCACTTGGAGGAGTCATCTGCAGCTTTGGGTGGTGAGTGACCATTCTTTCCTTCTCTGCTCCTTCTGGAAGGGCCCAGCCCAAGGACCTCTTTTCTGCAGCTGGGCACTTTGCCCACATTGGACCCTTTCTCATTCTCCCTGTCACAGTCCACCTGGCCTCCTGACTACCTCCAAGTCAGTTGTGACAGCATCTGCAGCATAGTGGGGGTGGGGGGCTCATGCCTGCCCCTTAAAGTGGCATCTGAGCTCCCTGCACTGTGCTTAGTACTAGAACATTCCCAGCACATGCAGGTGCTCCAAGCATGGTGGTGCCTAAATTAATTCCCCAAAGTAGAGGCAGGAGGACTGAGGCTTTGCCCTGACAAGTTGGCCTTGGGGCCAAGCCCAGACCCCACAGGCTGTCCTTAGTAGTGGCCAAGCAGAGGGAAGCAGTGCCCAGACAGTGCCAGGTGGGGGTGGAAGACAAAGCAGGGGACCCCCAAGAGCACTCAGGCTTTCTGACATATCCTTGATAAAGGAAGCAGGTGGTTTGAGCGCATCTCTCCATGAACCTCAGAGGTCTCACCTCCTCCCCCAGCCCAGGTACCCCAGGAAAATCGGCTTCCAGCTGCAGATCAGAGGTCTCCCTTTCACCTCCAGGGCTTCCAGAGATTAACAGGTCTCTCTGTTGACTTGCTGGACAGCCATGAATGCCCAGTTGGTGGTGTGCACCCCAGCAGGGGGGCTGGTAACTAGTGAGCCCCCCATATTTTTTATGTCCCTGAAGTGTGTGTGTGGGGGGGGTTGGAGGCAGCTCACAGTTGAAGGGGTGTCCTGTTTAACAGGCCACAGAGTCCACTGTTGTGCATGGCTGTGTCTCCCTGGGGCCTCGCAGATGCAGGGTGTCAGAGCTTGTTCCCCATTCTCCTGGAGGAAGCTGTGTAGCCTTCTAGGCAGGAACCTGGCCTCTAAGTGATGCATGCCACCACCCCCCCCCCAGGTGTGCTGGTGCTGTTGTCACTGGACTAACTGACCTCGATCTTCTACTGTATCCCCAAGCCTGTGGCTGGCTATCATATACATCATTGCCGTGGCCACAACTGTTATGACACCAAGGTCTTTGGGACACTCTGGTTATGTTAAGAGTATAAATATGGACTAGGCAATAGTGCCCACACCTGTCACCCTGGGAGGCTCAGACAGGAAGATGGCTAGTAGGAGAGTAGCTGGGCAACTTTAGCAGGATCCTCTCTTAAAATACAAAGGGCTGGGGTGTGGCTTAGTGTGAGAGCCCTTTGCCTAGCCTGTATGAGGGTGTGGAATGCAATCTCCAGGCTGCTTTTATATCATATATATATATATATATATATATAATATATATTGTATATATATATATACTGGTCCCAAAACAGAGAACATTGTAGCACTGTGTCTTCGAACCATGAGGCCGTGCTTAATCACACTCATCCTCACAAATCCATTCTGCTTTGCTTACTGAAGTGTAAGAATTTATGCAGTTTGTGTGGCTTCCTTCCCATGGCCACAGTGAGTCACCAAATGAAAGGAGTGGTTATTTTATCCATGGGCTTTCATGAACAATTTCATGAACAATTTAGAATAGCCTTGGAACACATTGTCATGCCTATGTGCAATATAAGGCTCTCCTGAGGGAAACTGAGGTTGTGGTGGTGAAACATTTCCGAGTCACATATGTTGGGGGGATTGTGGGCTGCACTTTTCCCTCAGAACACCTCTCTCAGCAAAGGACCCTGTGAGTCTGGGGTTTGTGGTCCCCACAAACCTCTCTCCTGAGCCCTTTGATAGCTCCAATGCTCTCCTCCCTCTGAGGTCCCTTGAGGGAAGGCCCAGGCATGTCCTGCCTGAACCTCAGGCACAAGAAGGTCTTCCTCTCTCCAAGGCAAATGTACCAGGGGGCCTAGGTGTGGCCTGTGGCTGCTGCCCCTGAGGCTCCAGAAACAGAGGCCCCTGTGTCTGCTTTGGGAGTCCACGACCACCCATTGCCTCCATGTGGTGAAGGACCAGAAGGCTGTCCTGCTGATTGGTAGGGTGCATTGGGAAAACCAGGGAGGAGAGGCACTGCTCAGCAGACTTTTCTCCCAGGGCTGGACCTGCTACCTCTCTGGCATCAAGTTCCTCCTGTGTTTCTGGGAGGGACGAGACCAGTACAAGCAGGACTGTGGATGGGATTTTCTTTTTGGTGTCACTTGCTCATCCTCCTGCACTCCATAGCCAGCCCACAAGACCCAGGTGGAGGACCAGGGGTGGGCACTCAATGAGGTGGGACCTCGTTGCGCCCTGGCTGTTCCTGGTGGTCTGAGTTTTATGAGGTGGATTTCAGTCCCTGCTGAAAATGAATTCCCTTTGGTCATGCACTATAGCAGTCTCCACAACTGCCTGGCCCCTCCCAGTGCCCCCTTCTGTTCCCTCTAGCACACTGGGATCAACACTGGGGCTTCCTTCTTGGGACAGGCAAGGGCCCTGGCAGTGGACTATGCCCAAACTTGCCTCCAGAACTCAGCATTGGTACTGACAACAGGGGACATGGCCCCTGGAGAGTGCAGCCGGTTAGTGGACTGCACTTCCCTGCCATTTGAGGCCCTGTGAGAGGGTAATACTGAACCAGGTCCTTGAAAAGGTATGTGGCTGGGCTGAGGTCCACTGTGAGCTCCCACTGTCCTCTGTTCCACTGCCTCTTCTGGTTCCTGGCCCCTGGCTTTCAGGACCCCAAGGACCCAGCCCCAGCCATTAGGGAGATTGCTGCACCGCTGGCACAATCATGAGGGTGACACACAGATCTGCAGTGGGCACGGCGACCCCAGATTCACCCTGCTGTCATCTTTCAGCAAGGGGGGGGGGGGGACCCCCCCCAATTTAGTGCCCCCAAGTGGTGGACTCCCCTTGTCATGCTCGGGTCCTGCCACCCTGATGTTCTACGATGGTGCACAGACAGCGTGGCCTGACCCCCAGGCGCTGAGCTGTCCTGGAGCTGGCACGCATCTACAGCATTATACTACACCATGGTGCTGGGGACTTCAAACAACCTCCTGGAGGACTTTCCATAGGCAGAGTGCTGCCCTGCGTTCTTCGTCGGGCTACCCATGGGCCTTACCCCCCTGCCTCTGACCTGGGTTTCTGACAGCCTAACCTTTACCTTCTGGCCTGTCCTCTCGGGGCGTACTCCCCTCTGTATGTCAGTACCAGTCCATGTCTGTAGTCAGACTGTATTCAGCACTTGGGGACACCTGGCTCCAGAGACAGGCTTGTGGCTCATGGTTGTCAGGTCTTGATGGTATGTGCACAAAACTCCTCCTGTTAGTCTATCTAGAGAATAGTCACATAGAGATCTCTACCCCCTGGCCAGCAGATTCCTGGGCAGGCTGTCCTCCTCCACCCTACCTATGTGGAGATCGAAATGGCCCTCTCCAGACACTAGGGCTTATCCATCCCAGCTGCCCACCCTGTGGGGTTGGGTAGGAGGGCCTGGTCTCTGGATGGAGCAACAATCCTGTCCACGGGTCGCCAGTACTCCATGCTCTAATGGCTGCTTGACCCTAAAGCGGATTCCAGTACTTCTCCATCCTGGGGGAGGCAGGTGGGTACAGGGTACATTCTCTAGTGAGCTGGACCGGCCAGCATGTCCACCACTCTTAGGGTATCAAGACAGTGACAGGACATGAGTCTGAACAGCCCAAAACTCTGAGAAAGTGGGAGGGCCCTTAGGGGCATGGGTGGAAACCTAAGACCTCCTTCTCTGCAGATGCTGTACATATCTGTGTGGGTTTGAGGTAATGTTTAACTTACAAAGAAAAGAAATAGCTTAAATGTTTTTTCCCCCCCCTTGAATTGTGAATTCATACCAATTATGCTAACATATTTCACTCATTCCTGGAAAGCCTCCTCAGCCCTTCACCCTTAGAAAAGAACCACTGTTCTAGCCAGCAATTGTGGCACACACTTCTAATCCCAGCAACTCAGAAGCTGACACAGAGACAGAATGTAAGTGTCAAGGCCAAGCCTTAGCAACTTATTAGATCTTGTTTCAAAGTTAAAATGTGAAAAAGGGGCCGGGCAACACCGTGTCAGGGGTTAGAGCAATTGACTAGTGTGCTGGAAACACCCTGGGTTCCAGCCACTGCAAAAAAGAGAAAAGATAAAGATTGTTTTTGAGTACTGGACTTTCTAGCGCTAGTGCATCCTCTGTGAGATTCCTCTGGAGTTGTTTACTAGAAGAAGCAGCTCCAAATGCAGAGGATAAAAGGCTAAAGCGACACCTGGGCACACTTTACAGGAAGCCTCAGCAGTCTCCAGCAGAGAGATGGACCCACACTAGGAAGATGACCTGCTCAGAGACTCAGTGCAGAGACCTCCAGAGCTAGTGGATGCTGACCAGGTGGCTGGACCCATTTCCTGGCACTGGACCCTGAAAGGCTAGCCTTAATTCCATTGCACAACACTTAGCCACACTTACGTAGGATATTTTTTTCTTTTTACTTATACATGACAATAGCGTTTATTAACATATTTATACAAACATGAACATATGTTATTACCACTAATTAGGATTTGAGATAATGTGTTCTGTGGACATTCTGGTCCAGCTGAGCTATCTAATTAGTGCCTCTCGACATGGCTAGGTTCTTGTGAACATAGAGGGGGATTTAAGGGACATGGTCCCTAACGTCCTCTTTTTCCAGGGCTCAAACACCAGGTCAAAGAAAGCAAGCCT